>NC_043762.1:6956453-7043953 GCF_902148845.1 Salarias fasciatus
CCATCTGGGGTTTCTTCGGGCTTCTGAGGACCTCAGGATGGCGGCGTGTCTCTGTGTCCCGCCGCTGCCTTCTCACCACACATTTCATGATCTCCGTGGCATCTTTTATTTTAAAGAAAGAGGTAAATCATCTTACGAGCGCCGCTCTGGATAAACACTCTCAGCCCGTTAAGCTGATTTGTGGACCGGCACTTCCAGGGACGCCGCTGTAAACATCGCTCCATTAACGGCTCGTCTTCACACCGAGGCCCCGTGTTTTTTTTTTGTTTGTTTCAGGAAAGTTCCATGTTTGCACGGCAGTAGAAAGATTGTGTTTTCAGTGTTTCGTTGTCGTGTAAACGGTAGTTGTGCGTTGCCACGGAAACGCTCGGCGGTCACATGGCTCCCTGAGCGGCGGCTCGATGTGAGGAATGTCAGCGGGGCTGCTTCACTCTTCACCTCCACCTTCCTCCCTTCCCGTCAGCCGCCGAGATGCAGGCTCACTAACTGTGACCCCGTGCCACCGCGGACAAGGTGCGTCTTTGTTTTCGGGTCGGGGGGGGGGGGGGGGGGGGGGTTGGGACGATGACCCCGTCGACCCCGCGGCCGGCCGGCCGCCGGAGTCGGGTTATCGAACCATCTCCAGCAGCCATCTGCCTGCAGACCCGGACCAGATGTTCCAGCTGAGAGATTACCATCATATCACTCTTCTGGGGGGAGACCGGGGGCGGGGGGGGGGGGGGGGGGGGGGGGGGGGTTGGGCGCTCTGGATCCTCCACCTCCCAGAATGCTCTGCTACGTCACCTCCTTCCTCTTTCTCTTCTCCGTCTTCCACCTGCTCCTCCTGCTCCCTCTCTCCACTTCGTCTTCTTGTTTCTCTCCTTTACTGTCTTTCTTCTTCTCTGCCTCGGTCAGTCGTACGGGTGCAGTTTTGATTTCCCGTTTCCCCGTTTGTGTCGCACCGTCCTTGAGCAAGACATCGAACTTCCAACACTCATTTTCTTATTTTTCCCCTGCCTCGCCTTCTTAACCTGTCCGTCATCGGTGAATCTCCAGTGAAGCCTTTCAGCCGACAGTTTGACCTCGGACAGACTGTGACTGACGTGCCGTTCCTCCTCGCACTGCGCCCAGCTCCGTGGAGACGACCTTGATTCGTCTGCACGACAGAGTCGATTATTCAAACCGCTCTTCACCCAGAGGCCTTTGAGAAGAGTTGGATCCATTTCCAATCATCTCCAGACCTCTGAGTTATTCTGCGGTTTCTCCCGGGGAGAATCTGCTCCCATCTTTAAAGGGAAGTCGATCTAAACGTTTCTGTCTGCCGAGCCTCTGCTTGTGATTCAGAAATCTGTTCTCTTGTTTTTTTTTTTTTTCAGGGATTCTCAGCTCAGACGGCCTCAGTATTATAACGACCTGGCAGAAAACATGTCACTCAATAAACTATGAAGATTCACGTCTAAATAGCAGCGGTTAGTGGATGTTGCTGCAGTCGGTTTCTGTGTTCTTTTTTTAAATTTGCGTTTAATCAAGAGCAGAGAACTTAAGTTATCGTTTGGATCTTCTCTCTCTGTCTCTCTCTCTCTCTCGTCTGAGTTCAGAGGGAAACTTTGATGTGAGTCTGGGTCAGAGAAAGAGGTTTCTGTTTTCCGCTGGCAGACAGTCGCACCACAAGACCCTCAGTGGGAAACAGAAGAATGAAGAAAACATCCACTGACGAACGAGCGCTTTGACTTCATGTGAACACATCCACATTATAGAGCATCTTCCTCCTCTAACTGATGGTTGGCTAGTGAAAGATGTGCTCTTCGCTCTTTAACTCTTCACTGTGAGAAGAAACCCTGATGAAGGTGTGTGAAGCCATAAAAAAACATGGATTACCAATAAATCACGGCTCTTTCTCCCTCTCCTTCGTGTCTCTGTGTCCGTCACATGATGGATGAGAAAAACCAAACCACATGTTTGAAGATATTACATCCGTAGCCCGACACCTATACACATGTTTGACTTGAGTGTGTGTGTGTGTGTGTGTGTGTGTGTGTGCTGAAGGTGGTGCTGATGGCTGAGCAGGAAGTGTACATTCAGAGTTTATCCAGCTCCTTTCATCGCTCACCCGAGTTTGGGGCATCGGTCTTATCGAGCCGGTGAATCATTCACCTCGAGAGGCGTTTAATCATCCCACTTCCTTTAAACTCCCTGACAGGTGTCGTAGGTGTGTGTACTCTGCAGGGAAAGGCATGCGCTAAGTGAGTGTGTGTATAGAATCGGAGCATATCCTGTTTACATTCACACATCTCGCTCGGAGGCCATTAGCCGCTTTGTGGTTGGCTTTACATCGAGCCAGTGTTCCTTCGCTCTTGTTCCTCCTGAGTAGCTCAAGCGCCTCGTACACGTCCAGGGAAATGGGCCGCCCGATTTGAGCCCCCTGGCGTTGCCGGCGTGGTCGTCCCGCCACCTGTTCCCGGCACAGCGCCCCCATTCTGAGCCCGAACGGCAACTGGCGGACAGCGGGGGGATTGAAATCTCTCTGAAATCCGCCGGCCGACCTTCTCCCCACGAGGTGTTTATGGCAACAGGTTGAATTGGAGGCACTTGAGCTATGTGACCCCCCCCTCGATCCCGCACTCAAAACAATCCTCTCATTCCTCGGGCCAAAGCGCCGTCCGCGGCTAAGCCTCGGTTTGAAATCTTAGCTTGTGGGAATACAGCGACGAAACCAGCTCTTTTAATCTCCTCTGGAGTTTGGAAGGGTAGTTTAATGAAGACACATGTAGCTCAGCACCATTTCCCAGGAAGTACGTCCATACGACAATCCGCTGACATCTCTCCACAACTCCCTTTGTTCTGCTCCAACCATCCAGCCGGCTGGCAGGGCCTACCTGGAAAAGAAAGAGGTTTCACTTGAAAAACGCGAGCCGCAGCATCGGCCTGACTGAACAGCCGGCGAGAGTCTCCGCTCAGCCACCGCGCGACATGACGACGGGCGCCCGCCGCCAGATAGCGAGTTCAAAACCTTCGGCTGCGGCGGCGCTGACCGCTCGCCACGGTTTTGAAACAAGGCCACCAGTGTTCGGGGAGCAGCCCGGATCAGACCGGAGGAAGCAGCTGATAAACGTCTGAGCTGATGTGAGTCATGTGTGAGGAGCTGGAAGCAGATGTGAAGGCTGGAGATGAAAGCCGCAATCTCCGCTCGTACGTCGTTTGGTGTGGCTGATAAGTTGTTAGTGTGGAAAAAAAAAAAAAACACCCACCATCGGCTCTCAAACCCTCTCTCTTCTGAGCTGGAGCTTTCTTACAGGTTTGTTAAACAGTGTTTTGCCAGTTAGTGAAAGGTGGGATTTAATTGCAGTTGTGTATTTTTGTTATTTTGGACGAATATCCTCAAGTTGAGAAAACAGCTTTTGAATTGTCATTTTCCTCGTTGAGTTCAGATGAAGTTACTTCGGTTAGTGGAAGATGCTCTATAATCTGGATGTTAGGTGTTAGTGGGGGGAAGATATCTCTTTTTTCTGACTGTACCAATTTCTAATCAGCGACATACAGCCGTCCTTTTCAGAAATCTTTGACCCAATAATATACGACTTTGGGACGACCCAGATGACCTTTTGGTCGTTTCAGTTTGTTTTTGACAGGAATACGGCGTCACTTCAATCATTTATGTGGACGAGCTGTAAAATTTCACCTTTCTTTAATCTGCTGCCTCTTGTTTTCTTCATGTGGTCCGCCCTGTTTATCTGCGCTTCGTCTCACTTTCCTGTGGTCAGTTTTGTTTTCCTGCAATCAAAACATCTCTGCAGCGCAGGAGAAAGGCCCTGTGGAAGCAGTTTACTGAGAGGCCTGCTGATTACCCCGCGCGCCATCCAAGAAAGTTGACGCCACACCTCAGGGTTTCTGTCAGAGTTAGGTTTTCAGACCCAGTGCAGAAAGTTACAGGCCATTCAAAGAAAAACATGTTATCGTTCTGTAGATCAGCTGTTCGTGGACACTGTGGCGTTGATCATGTTCAGCGTTCCCTCTCAGCGACGATCCAGTAAGCGGCAGCGTTTGAACGCATTCAGACTTCGGTTTGAACCCTTCGTTTTTCCCCGAAGAGGCTTCAAACAGTAAACGCCCGCCCCGATCGGCATCTGTGGGTTCCTGGTTCACATCGAGGCGGTCGTCTAATGAGAAGCATTCCTGCCTGGAAGAGAGGAAAAGATGGCCGGCCTGCAAGTCCTCTAATTTTCAAGATTTGTACCTTTGATTTGGGCTTCTCAATCACCCCGCTATAACGACAATAGGCTTTCTGTGTGTGTGTGTGTGTGTGTGTGTGTGTGTGTGTGTGTGTGTGTTCACGAGGGGGTGGGGGATTCACGCATGTGTTTCTGGGTAGCGTTCAAGAGCAGCCACATGTTGCTGGAGTTACTATCTGTTTGGCGAAGGTGGATGAAATATGAGACGCCATGTTTTTTCCTTCTTCTTCTTCTGCTGCTGCCTCCGTCCCACAGCGAGGAATGCAGACAGATTGGTCGGAGGTCTGTCATTACTCCCGAACAGACAGAAATCCAACGCCGCCTGAGCCGACGTCGGTGACGTCTGGCTCCCGTGTGTCATGTGGGATGAACTCTGACGAGTCGATTAAACGCGAACTCGCAGCACGATCGGCTCGGCCATGTTTGGTTTCCAGCGTTTGATCAGAAGCAGAACGGATTCGACCAGTTGCTGCTGCGAGGCGGAGTGGGTTTTCTCCACATACTCTGGTTTCCTGAGCTTTTTTATGGTTCATGAACCTGAACTTGTTCCAGAAAACGATCACTGGTGAAGAAGCATTATCGTCCAGGCCGTATTAAGATGGGCGAGTGTGTGTTTTTCTAATGTCCCACAGTTTGCAAGATTTCACGTATTTCTTCTGCACATTTGCCAAATTTACCAGAAGATCAAATTGAAGATTTGTGCGCACAACATGTGGAAGTTAATTTACTAAAGGGACACGCTGAAAACCTGTCTACAGGAATAAACATCAAAACTTCCGTTTGTTTCAAATTCAAAAGCGGGTTTTTACTGACTATAGGGTGAAAGCCTCTCTGGTTATCTTGGATGTTTTTGTGTCACCAATCAGTGTTTTCAACTCGGATTTAAAACTAATCACAAACATTAGGGAATTTGTAATTGGCCCAATATTTATTTACTGTAAAACAGCTTTTTTACATTAAACCGTATTGATGGAAAGCCTGATTGTTTCTCTTTTGAAGACGAGACATCTGTAATCGATGATGCTGAAGAATGTCATCGTGACAGTAATTGAAAAAAGACTTTCTCAAAATAATGTCATCCTTCTCTGTAAATTTAAAGCTCCAAGGATGCCAAGATTAAAATGACAAAGACATTTTGAGCTTGGATGTAAATAGATGTAGGTTTACTAGACAAACGTCACGAGATAATACAGACCAGAGCTCTGAGAAAGTTGAGTTTTCAGGGTTAAAAGAAGCACTGTGTGTTTCTATGCTCAGTTCATGGAGCCTGTTTGAGGTCATTCCTGCGTAATCTTTCCTGGCTGTGCTCATTTACTTTACAGATCTTTGACAGCCACGTCTGCACCTATTTCCATCTGAAATTCCAGTTTTTAAACATTCAAATCATCATCTGGGATTTTAGCTTCCTAACTGTTGACTTGTTGGAGAATAGAGATGTTTGGGGAAATTTGATTTTGCATAAACAGCAAAATTTAACATGTTTAACGTGTCTAAAAGCTTCATTAGCTGTAGTCACACAGAGCAGGAGTGATCCAATACAAACACAGTCAGATTAATTCTGCATCATGTAAACAGTTCTGATCAGATTTAATTCAGAGTAGGTGGTGTAACCCCGCCTGCAGCATCCGGACGTCTCACACATCAATCTGATCACTTTCAGTGAAGTTTTCTGATTGATTTCAAATATGACCAGAAAGAACTTGTTTCCTAATGTCATGTTTGACCAAAAGTCTATTAAAAATATATTTTTTCTTTTCACAGAACATCTCTGAAATGTGTCTCCGGCCATCTGCTTTGCTCACATTTCTCAGTAATAGTTGTCTCGGTGGTTATTGGCTGGCGAGGCGGCCAGGCCAGCAGAACGACAGTCCTGCAGGTCAGAAGCTTTCAAGCTGTGCAACAGATGCACACGATTAACTCGGGCTACTTCAGATTAGTCCGCTTTTGAAGTTCAAGTTCCTTTTCTGTGACATTTTCTGGTGGAGACTCAGCGATGCCTTGTAATCTGAGCTGGAGGGGAGGGATGGCGGGGGCGGAGGGGGCGGAGGGCGGAGGTGCAGGGGTCTTTTTGGGTGGTCCAGCCCAGAATGAGGAATGCAGAGTTTGCCTTTGAGCTCATCCAGATTGTTCTGTCACTCAGTATCTGATTTGGCTTGCTAAGCCCAAATCTCGCCACCTGCAAACGTCCCCATCGGGAACTCCGCGAAGACACAGAGAGAATATTGTTTTCATTTTACAACAATCTGTAAAATAAATCAGAAGTGTCAAACATAAGGCCCACGGGCCAAAACCAGTCCACGAAAGGCTCCAATTCGGCCCGGGAAACAAGCGAGCAAATTGGAAAAGCTGCATTTTAGCACAATTTTCTTGGAAGTCATGCCAAGCTGAGATTTCAGTGACGCTGCCATGAAAACACATGAGCATGAACCTGGAAGGCATCCTGTCAAACATGCATGCAAAAGGCTGCAAAATGAAATATTTCTGGACATTTCACACTATTTTGAACCAGAAAGTGTCTTCAAAGTTGTTTTTTTGTTGAGTTAAAAGTATTTGTGGAATGTTTTGTAAAAAAATGCACTTTCACAAAACATACTACTTTTACAGAACAGTGCAAAACATTGAAGTTAAATCTTAAAGGTTTTTGGCTCTATTTTACCAGTCTGCTGCAGTCAAGGTCAAATTAGAACTTAGAACGATGCCCCTGCTATAGATCAGATGTGCGTTTTGCTTTTTTATCACACTCGCTGAGACGCTGTGAAGGGTTTGTTATAAATTTCCTTATTTGGGAAATCCATCTTTAATAAGCCCGTTGGAACTGCACAAATCTGTCAAGAGTGCTGAGCGTCCACTGGACCCCAAACCGTTTATAGTGAATAAATCTGTCAGGGACGGCTCCTTTAACTGTAGCTGACGAGCTGACGGTAAACCCCGCCGAAACGCAGCCTGATGACAGCTTTAAAGCAGGTCCCACTTCTGCTCAGGAGAAAGGGAGCGCCACTTTCCACACATCTGCAGCGAGGGAAACACAGTTTAACAGTTGTTGAGACATGGACAGAAAAATGTGAGTCAAGAAACTGTCAAGGTGAAGACAACCTTCAGTTTTTATGCATTTTCTGTGTAAACTGTGCACAGTGTCTTGTTGATGACGGTCAAACGACTCAATGCTACTGACTGTAATCGGACTGCGGTTCATCTGCTTTCTACACCAGGAAAGTTCAATTCGTTTTAGTTCAGGGTTTTTTTTTTTTTCTTCAGCTCCGTTTCATCTTGAATGGCCCGGACCAGTTAAATGGTGCCATCTATCACCTTTAAATTCAAACTTTAAAGTTTGTATTTGTTGTGGTGTAGAGCACACATGATGAAAATGTTGATATTTTCCCAAAAAATTACAATGGAAAATGATTCTAATCTCAACATAAAGCAAGTTTCACTGAAAGTGTTTGATGTGAAATACAGTGAAATGTCCAAAACAACTGTTGCGTTCTGCTTGTTTTCACAAACTTCCTCCGACAGCACGGCGTTGCGGCTAATGCTAGTTAGCTAGCTTTCATGGCAGCATCACTGATGTCTCCACTCTGCTCTGTGTTGACTTGTCCCCACTTCTCTTAAATGATATGTTAAAAGTGTATGTTTCCTTTGAAATCTTTGTCATTTGCTTGTTGTTTTGCCAAATCGGAGCCTCTTTCGGGCCTTATGTTTGACACCTCTGAGCTAAAACCCTGACGTGGCAAATTAAGGAAATTAAACAGAAATAAACCAACTGACATACATTTACACAACAAAATAATTGTATACTTTTTGTGTGTGTGTATTACTTATATATATTTTTAATATTAACTTGGGCGTCCTTGTTCGGTACATATTTAAGACTTTTAATTGCTTCGAGATGTCTACATATTTTGCCGCCATCTTCTTGTCCACTTATAAGGATACAGAGGATCAGATTTGCAAATGAAAATAAACTAAGCAGGTAATGCAAATATGGTTTAAATGTGAAGCTCAAAATGTAAATTTGTGTACTGATGTATATATTCCCGAATGTAACTTTCTAATTTTGAGTTTATAAAAGGAAAAACATGGACATTAGTTTGCATTTCTGTTCCGCACCGCAACATATGAATCAAAGGCAGCTCAGATAGGGGCAACGTGAATCTGATATATAGATTCAAAAATGGAAGCCAAATGTACATATTTGATGAATTACTAAGCTTAGTCTACAAACAGATGTGTCGCAGCATGGATAAATGCATTCCCTCTGCTCTCTGCAACCAACCGCACGCAAGTAAAAAACAACTGAATCTGATCCTAAAGACTTCTACCGTCTTTGTCTGCAGGGTGCTGGATAAGCTTCATAAATTAACGGAAACCATAATAACTGAGCGCCACATGAGAATAATAACATTACGTTTTAATGGAAAACACGGCTGTGTCTTTTCAAACAGAGTTCTTGAGGGGATTAGCTGTTTTGGGGTTTTTTTTTCACAGTGACAATTGTGTGTTTCCAAAGAGCTTAAATAGTGTTATTGTGAATCGTCTTAGCATTTCAAACATGGCAGTTGTATAAAAAGTGCAGCTGCGAAGTTGCTCTCTCCTCAGATTGAATCTACCCGGGCATCCTGACAGAGTATGACCCAAGTGTTGGAGATAGTTTAGATACTGTCCAGCGTTTTCCTCCCTCACTCCTCCTCCCATCTGTTTCCAAGCTGCTGGAGGGACCAGACGGCCAAGAGATGGAGTCAGCGATGTGTTTGAAAAGCCATTGCCTCGCAACTCATCAGTAATGAAGTGTTTGAAACAGTGCAGGCTGCGGGGGGGGGGGGGGGGGGGGGGGGGGGGGGGGGGGGGGGGGGGGGGGGGGGGCAGCGAGCGGGACGCTTCAGGCACCGTGACAAATCCCCTGCAGGTTTCTAATGGCTGCAGGAGTCATCCAACACTTCGGCCCGCTCATTAATAAGCTCCACTTCTAGGCTCCCAGGCCCGTCTGAAAGTCGCTGTCTCCTGAAGTGACGGCGGGGTTCGGCTTCAGACGGCGACGGCGAGAGAATCACATCTGGACGCTCCGAGTGGGGAAGAAAGGGAATTCTCACAAAACTGAGTGAAGTGTGGATAAACTGTGAGCTTATGTCCAGGATAATCTCACAGTCTCTCTCAGTTCTTCTCCATATAAGGTTCAACGCCGGGCTTTTAAAGTTTCTCTGTCATGACGTGACTGAGAGTTTGAGGGAATTTGAAGACGGCGCTGGACGTGGGGTCGGTGCAGACGAGTGTCGGGACGATTTTACAGACGTGATGTCTGGTTTGGAAACATTCTGAGGACTCAGGTTGGAGAAAAGGTCGGACAGGAGGAGAAATGA
This sequence comes from Salarias fasciatus, assembly GCF_902148845.1. NCBI lineage: Eukaryota > Metazoa > Chordata > Actinopteri > Blenniiformes > Blenniidae > Salarias > Salarias fasciatus. Next base: position 6,966,016 of record NC_043762.1, read on the forward strand.
TTAATGGACGTGATCAACTATATATACAGTTATTTTTTCATGCTTCCTCCACTTCAATGTTTAAAATCATCAGATAAATGTACAATAATACAATGAAAACCTCTGTAAACATAAAATGCAGTTTTTAAATGATGTTATTTATGAAAGAAGAAAAGAAGGCTGTTCAAAGCTTCCTGATCTTTTGTGAAAAAGTATTTTCCCCGTAACCCTGAGAGAAATACAGAACCTGATGTAATGTCTTGAAGATCTACTTTAACTACCAAAGCTATAAGGCAACTAAATCTTCATTTCAGTGTCTGTTGATCTAATACTGAAAACCTGCGAGTTATTAAGCATCGCCTGATCTGGAAACTCAAACCAGGCATCAGAAAACTGTTGGTGATCTCAGTTTGATCCTCCTGACACACGAGTGTCGTCCACATCTCCCCACCCATTTCCCCTGCTTCACATGAAACCAAAGAGCCACACACACACTCCACAGCAAGACAGGGGAGAGGGAAGCGTTACCTCTTCAGTTCGCCCAGCGACTGATGAAATGCAAGCAAGACGGCGAGGAGGGGGTGAGAGCGTGTGTCGGGCCGGACAGCGTGGCATCCTCAGATCTGCCAGGCCTCCGCTCCTGACGCGCTGCAGCTGATCCCCTCGGCCTCCACGGCCTCCCTCCATCTTCCACTCATCAGATTAGAGCTGATTTTTAATCAGCCGCAGACGCCGCGCTCTCCGAGATCGCGGCGGCCCGGGGGCATCGGAGCGATGCTCAGCTTGGAACAATCTGAAGATGACAAAAAGCCTGCGACACACACACACACACACACACACACACACACACACACACTGTTCTCATCAAGGCAGAGCCCGGAGGAGAGCGAGGTGATGATCTGCACATTGGGCTCTCACTGCGGAGGTGAAGGAGCTCAGCAGAGCCTCAAATAAAACCCTGCTGAGAGACATTTGGAGACTTCAGTGAAGAAGAAGAACACGACGTCTCATCCAGGTTCATTTGGATCTCATTCCACATCCAGTGGTGAACAAACCACGTATTGTGCTTAGAACCACAAATAATCTGTGTTCTGTGTCTTTTCCTGGAAATGGATTCTCCGTCCTGACCTGCTGAGCTCACTTCGTCTCACATCGAGCTGTTCAGTGATTTTTAAACTGGGGATTTTCATCCATTATAGCCCTCTAGTTAGATTTCTACTAATTCATACCGAAATTTACATCAATGGCGCTTAAATCCACCGTGACATTAAAACTCAGGGAAGCTCATCCATGCTTCCTCCTGGAAATGATGCAGTTTAGGTTTTATTGAGCTCCTCTCTTCTCCATATGGACCGACTCTTTCCAGTGAGGCTGTGTAACTGTTACACGGTCATGTGCTGCGCGCCCTCACCGAAACCAAGAGGAAAACAAAAAAGGAGCTCTGTCTCAGTGTTGGCAAACAGAGAAAAGCCTCGTCGTGACCCAAGAATGTGGCGTTTGAGGAAGTTTTCTGGGTCGCTGAAGCAGAACTCAACACTCCCTCACTTCTATCAGACACCTGCAGATGTAAACAGCGGCGCGGTAACACGAGACGTGTTTGCTTCCAAAACTGGAGATACTTCCAAAAGCATATTTGCAAACACAGAAGAAGGGAAAAAAAGAAAAAGAAAAAGAGTAGAATTACACCAAATGCAAACAGTGGAGCACGTCCAGCGCGACTCCTGGAGGGGTCGGACTCTGCTGAGTGGCTGCTTTGTCGATGACAAGGAGCCGTGAAGGAAGGACGGGCTTCCTGTCTGTGATCTGGTCGTCGTGGAGACGGGCGGCCCGGTCAAACGGGTTATCCCCACATCCTTTGATCTCCAGGCAGGAAACCGAAGAGGATCCTTAAAACTGCCACCATCGCTCCACATGAAACAAACCACCGGCTTCGCTTTGGACTCCTTCTGTCAGCGGCTTTCTTCTGACTCGGCGCTCGCAGGGAAAAGATCCAATTCCCAACTCTTAAACAGAGCGCTTTATGGGGTTTTTAGAGAGACGATTGTTTGTCTGAGGCAGGAACTGTTTTATTGTTTTAGGTGGGTGGACTCGGAGAGGTTCTTTATTCGGACGTGTTGGTCGTCTGGAGTGGGCCGAGGTCCAGAAATGTTCTGAGGGAAACACGCACAGGGGTCTTTACAAGACTTCTTCTCCCTCTTCTTTTTTCTGTCTCTCGTCTGCCAGCTGGAAGTGCAACAGAAACACACATACACGTCATATTTTACAGCAGCCAAGAGACAAAAATCCACATCTTTTACTGTCGATCTTGAATTCTTTATGTTAAATGACTGACTTTTTTTTTTCTCAACCTTTTTCATTGTTTCAATCCCTCCTTTCTGCTATCTGTTCTTCCTGATCTTTCTCTCCCTCCTCCTATAAATTCTTTTTATATCCCTCTTCCTGTTTCCACAACACTGTCCTCCATTCATCATGAAAGTTATCGACAATCGGAGCCGCTTCTTCATTAATAGCTCAATTCAGTTTCGTCTCTATACAACCAAATACAATTATTATGTCATGATGCTTTTATGGAGAAAAACCAACAAGTGGAGGAGACGGTGAAAAAGAAAAGCTCTATTTTAACAGGAAGAAACCTGCAGAACCAGACTCAGGGGAGACTTTCTGCTGGTCTGGTTGGGCTGAAAGAAGCAGAGAAAAGGAGAAGACAGACAGATCCGGTCACTGGGGTCCTCTACTGGAGACATTTTACTAGTTTCTGTGACTAGTTCTTGGTAAATTGACCAGAGTGTGTCTCCTCCCTTCATGAGATCAGCTCCAGTCCTCAGTGATCTGGATGAATGAAGAACGCCATCCTTGCACATTCAATGAAAATAACACAATGAGTTCCAGAGCTCTCTCCAGGCTCTTGGGTCTGTTTGCTTTGGGCATTCCTGTGGCCTCAGACGGCCTCTTCAATGATTTCATCCCTTGCTGCATGTCATTGATCTTCTCGGTTTCCTTTCGGTCTCTGATGTTGGCTGTCAGCTTCAAAACAAATCACCAACAGAAAATCTCAGCGACTTTTCGGTTAAAACCAAACCAGCCAAGTAGAACTCTGCTTCAGAGCACAAACACTGTTTTTTTTTTTTTTTATTTCCTGTGTGAGTTGGCGTCTCCATGCAGTGGGACGCCACGTGAAGCTGTGTCGTCCCGGTACCAGTAAATCATCCGGCGAGCGGCTCTGCTGTTTATCGTCCTCATGATGAAAGCCCCCCTGATTCTGTAGCTCGTTGAAATGTCGTCTCGTTTCCCCGACAGCAGTGATCCGTCTTCATCTCTAATAAACAGAATCAGCGTTTAGATTTTTTTTTTTTTTTTTTTAAATTTTCCTGTTTATCCTGTGCCGGCTTCGATTCCCTCGCAATCAAAACAGCCGGATCGTTCCATTGTGCCGAGCATCAAGCATCCATTATCCAGTCACTGCCCTGCCCCGCTCGGGTTTGCTGCATAAACAGTTATTGGACATGTAAGATAAACACGTCATGTCGTTCCTGCCTCACAAAGAGAAGGGCGAAGGAGCGGTGAGGGGGAAGATTGACTTTCTCTCTGGGAGAAGCTTTTCCTGCTCTCCAGGCAGACGTCGACGGCAAAGTCTCATTTCCAGAGATCAGATTAATCTCCCCGTCTGAAGCTTTTATTTGGCTTCCTGTCGCCTCGGCTGCGTTCGGGTCCCCCGTCGGCCAACGGCCGATGTGCGCCTTTATGTTTCCGAAGCTGGAGCTGCGAAGGCTTCCTGCCAGACTCCGCAAAGTCACATGAGGGTAATAAATCAAAACTATTATGAGGTTAGTGTAATGGTACGCTGAGGGCTGCGATGGAGGACGTGGATTTGGTTCAGCTCTGTCATGGCGGCGCGGTCGCCGGTGGCCCGGCGGTCAGACAGGCCGGACCGGCGCAGAAAAACCCGCTGCGTCAGCAGACGATCAAACCCTCTCAGTCTTTGAAGGAGAAAACATTATATTTTATTATTTTGATTGTTCTGCATTGTGAGTTTTCTTTTTTCTGGTAACTGGACAAATGAAGCCGCGTCACATTTTCTGCTCGTCTGACAACGTTGGAATTGTTTCCACTCTTTAATCCAGTTTAATGGAGTTCAGTTTTCACCGTCCTCCAAGAAAGTTACTGGACTCAAGAACGGAAAGACAAGTGTGTCTCCGTGACCTGGATTTTCTGCACGGAGTCTTCACATGACTTTAATAACGTGCCTTCAATCAATTCTCTGCAAGTCATGGAAGAAAAATCTGTTTTGCTTTTGACACGAAAAGAAGCAGCGACAGAAGATAATTAAGTTTATTTAAGACTCCAAAGACACAACAGGTTCTTCAGAGGCACATAAAGCTAATAATTACCATTAAATCCTTTATTTAATCAGGTTAAAAGCCTCACTGAGATGTAAAATCTCTTTTCCAAGAAGGACCTGGCAGTAAAGAGGGAGACGGCGGCTCCACTTGAGTATTTGAGTGTTTTATCAGTTTTTTTAGCTATTACTTTACTAAAACAGTGGCGTTTCAGAAACACTTGATCTTAATATATTTCTGGAAGTCGCTGACAGCCACTTTGGTGACGTGTCCTTTTCAGAATGTGATAATATCATCACTGAATCTGACCCGAGTCAAACGCGTCCGTCTGCTTTGACACTGACGACTAGGAGGTTTAGTCTGCTGCTCTCTGCTGTGGCCTGAACATTCTGCCGCGACGGCGGCGTTAGTGCGTCGTCTCTCCCGCTGACTGCTACGCCGCCGCGACGTCCCGCGCTGTTCGCTTTGGTGTGGCTGACTTTACAGTAAACTTGGCTGGCATGGAGGCCGCCCCCACGCCTTCACCCTGCACCTCCCCTCCTTCCCCTCTCTCTCTCTCTCTCTCTCTCTCTCTCTCTCTCTCTTTCTTTTGTATTTATACATATCCCTCTTCACCACAAGCAAAGAGCATCTGGTTCCTCTCGGGCCCGCGGTCACAACACTGAAGGAGCGCCACATCAAAGCCGGCTGCGTCCGGCCCGCGGAGAGCGCAGCGCAGCCAGGACAGAGGAAGAAGACGGGAGAAAATCTGGGACAAATTCTGTTTCACACACACGAGCCGCAGAGCTGTCTTTGCTCATGGAAAACTCGCAGCGCGTCGGCGGCGTTGCGTTGAGAATCCATCAGTCTCCGAGTCCTGACCGTCTGACTGTCTCTCCCACGCTCGGCTTCAGACGCTTCCTCCGGCGTGACGTCTTCTAATTTGGGTTTATGGAGCATCAGTCGGATCAGTTTCGTTATGTCAGTTAAACATCGATGACACAATCCAGCCGCGCTCTCAGAAATCCCAAACAAACCCACGAAGGAGGATCAGGAGTCCTCTTCACGTCTCTCCTGTCTTCAGGCTCGGACACGTACGCACTCGGGCTGCGAGGAGATCAAATGCTTTTTGAAATGTGACCCTTCCAGCACTTTTCCCATCCTTCAAACGGCAGCAAACCCCAAACAAGAGGGTACCTGCAGCTTCCCGTGCGCCACAACTGACACGGAGCGCCGCCGTGCTCAGACACGCCGTCACTGATGTGTGAGCGGCAATGAATCCACGTCCAATCACGTTCAGCCCGCATGGGCCCCAAGCCGTCCAGATCAGGAGCAGGTCTGGTGGTGTGGGTGTGTGAGCGAAGACCGGCGGCGCTTCAGCACCTTCGCTCTGAACAAACATGGCGGCACAACCAACTGGTTCATACTTTGATCAATAAATGGTTTTGCAGCTGTTCATATTTTAATTGTTGATGGATTCATTGTCAGGTTCAGTAGAAGCGCGCTGACGAGGGAGCCCTGTGGATGAAGAGGCCATGCAGTGTAACTGGGAAGGTTTATGTGAACAGGCACTTTCAGCGGCAGCTAAGGCACCTGCAGGGGTCTTGACGGCCCTTAGGATGAACATTGCTCAGCAAATCTGGAGCAAAAGTGTGTGTGTGTTTCCTTATGCTCCAGTGCTGTGTTACAGATGAGTGAAGGAAATGAGTGAGTTACGATGAAGATGAGGATGTGCGTGTGTGTGTGTGTGTGTGTGTGTGTGTGTGTGATGAAGTCCTGACAGTAACCAGTGTGCATAAAGAACAGTAATGAACAGCTCACAGGTAAAACATCCAGAAGGAGGAGCCGCGAGCAGCCAACAGGTCGATGTGTGAACGTGTAGAAATAGATGTTTAGCAGTGTCAAAATGCATTTGTTAGTGATGTATTAATGGACATTGCTCAGTGACGGCGTGTGCATTCCTGGGCTGAAATGTCCTCCCGTGTCATGTGACAGTTACAGATTAAAAGAGCCAACTTGCTCCTTTCTTTCGAAAACAGCGTCCAGTGTGGAACTTTCCAAAAATGCTCCGAGCCAAGGAAAACGCAACTTTTCTAAAAAGTGTGTGTTGTTCTCCCATTGTTCATTGTTCTCTGCAGCATGTCTATGTGGTTTCACTACAAAAACAAACTAACAGCGCCAACTAGTGGACCGACATGGAAATTTACATCCTTTGTTGTGGAAACGCAAAACTCTGTCAACATGGTGTCAATAATCACCGTGAGACTGGAGTTCTGGACGACGCTGAAGACATGGCAGAGGGCCTGTGCAGGAGTTTGCATGTTCTCCTTGTGCGTCTGAGGCTTTTCTCTCCAGTCCATAAACATGCCTTTGAGGGCCATTAATGACTTTAAGTTTATCACAGGTTTGAATGTGACTTTGACTTTGCTCAGCTGCTGGGAGCTCGAATTATTGAATCAGTGGAGAAAATGTAAAAATGGGTCTCAGAGAAAAACGAATGAATTGTACTTTCTGTATTTTCATCATTTATATCATTTCCCAACAAAATGAAATCCTCTCTTAGCACCTGATCTGCTGAAAGGTTTGACAAATGTGCAAAATAACACACATTTAGCACATTTTCCATCCTGAATATGGATGTATGTGTTTCCCAGAGTGTCCAGAACCCCGGTTGGAGGTTTATGCTGATGCACAACATGCGACGTGATTCATAACACGTGAGAACGCTCACGCTGTTCCTGATGGCGTCTGTTTTCAATGCATTTGAGAGGGAAGAATGGATCAGGCTTTATCAGACTCTGCTGTTGTTGTGGTGAGAAGCGTTTCCTCAGCTGGCTCCACATGACTTCTATTTGTGGACTTTATTAGGAGACATTTTCTTTGTTGTCCCTGTTTGTGCATGATGTTATTCTGAGTTGCTCACCTGAAAATAGTCCAATCTATTTGCATGAGAAATGGAATTTAGCGTACGTTTGACAGGACGTCTGAATCAGGCCATGTACATTTACAGAATCTCAATGGAAAACCTTTGTTTTTTTTTTTCTTCAAATCGTCTAAATCAAGGTTATAAATAAGACTGTCGGTGTGTGTGTGTTTGAAACTCTATTTCTGCCTCCGTCTGATCGCCGTTCGCCCTCGGCGGTGATTTGTGGAGCTGATCTTCAGCCGTCTTTCTGCCACCTGTGTGATTTCCACAGCTCGCCTGTCGTCCCCGGACTCACGTCGGCACCTCGGGAGAAAATACACTTTAACCTTCATATCGGATTTATTTATGGTGGATTCCCGCCTCAGTGTGAAAAGCTGCCGGCTCCTGCCCGGCAAAGCGTTGTCTCAGTGGAGCAATGTGACTGGCCAGCTGCTTCATCTCGTTCTCAGAAAACACAATCTCAGCCCGAGGTGAGCAAGGCATCGGAGAAAACACGACATCCCCCGGCTTCTTTCAGCTCTGTCGGAATCCCTCGGCGCGGTGTTGTTCTATCGCCGCTGCATCACGCCGCGCTCGGCTCACCGTCAATCACAGGAAGTCCTGCAGGAGGAAGGAGCTGCCGCCTCGGAAACAATACCGTAACACACTCCGTCCTGAGGGAGGACGCTGCAGCTCGCAGCTACTGCGACCAGGAGGAACTCTGACCCACTGACTGGGCTGAAAACAGATGAACACAGTCAGAACAGCTCTGCCGGAGTCGTCCTCTGGGTTTTCCTTCTGTGTCTGCTGTGATAAACTCATTCAGGGCGCTTTGTCCTTGACCCTGCAGGCCGATTCTGCCTAATGGGATCTATCTCTGACTGCACATGGGAGTGTTTACCAAGACTGCTCAGATGAAAAGACCTCTCTCTCTCTCTCTCTCTCTCTCTCTCTCTCTCTCTCTCTCAGTCTGGATTGATTTAACGGCGTCGTTTCAAACCGTCTCTGCAGCGCCAGATGTCGGCCATATTGAACCTCCATCACTTGTCTGACTCGTTTCTGAGGAAAACCAATAAGATCACTCATGTCCCACTCAGATCGAGAGTGTGCTGACTTGCAAAGCCAAAGTGCGGGTTACAAGAGTTTTTCAGGTCAAGTTTTACTGCTTTTTCTTGTTTATTCAGCTTTTCTCTTTTGCTACGTCAGGTCACTGCGACTTGCACCGTAGCTTTAGATGCCATTCCTGCTGCAACCAGGATTCAAACCCGGGTCCCCCCTACTGAGCATGTGCAGAACAACTGTTCACTAAAGCCGTAGTTCCTTCAGGTTGAAAGTTATTTTATTTTCTTCATGTAATGCCTATAATCCTTTCCAGTTTTTTTGATGATTGACTTGAAACATCAAATCTCATGAACTCCATCTTTTTGGGATTGGGGTAAAAAGATTGAGGTTGTTGATTGTGACAAAATAATCAACGTTCAAGTCGAAGCTTGGAAAAGTATTAAGGTTAAACAAACATCATGAAGATGCAAGAAACATCAGACCGAACAGAAACAAATCCTTTTAACCCAGTTTAACTCCTCCCAAAGGACCAAATGACCACGGTCCAGCGCGAAGAGCAGCAGCGAAGCAGCGCAGCTCTACTCAGTGGAAACGCAGCATGTTTTATGGATCATTAAAATTCAACCAGCCATATTTGATATTTTGAGAGAGTTCCCTCCTGTGGCTTTCAGAGTCTGACTGAGACCGCTTCATTCAGCCCATGACGCTGAGCTCGAGTGTACAGACTGCAAGAAGTGACACAAATTCTGCAACGAAGAAAAAAAAAACAAAACTGTTCGCCTAAACCAGAAACGGAGAGACGCAAACTTTGAGGGAGTCTTAAGTCTCGGCCCGTCTGCAGCAGCGTGGACGTTTTCATGCTTCATATCAGCCGTTCTCACAGGAAATGAGATGCTCAGCTGCCCCCGATGCCGTCTCTCTCTCTCTCTCCTCTAATGGTTTTACTGTTCCATTCAGCCTTTTGACAATCAAAGCCAGCTTATCTCCACCTCTCATAGATCACATTCCTGCAGCGGCACAAAGAGGGTGCAGCGATGCTTTGATTGGCCACACAGGACAACACAGGGGTCAGCACAGCAGAACAGGCCTCCCAGTCTCACCTCCCTGCCTCCAGCTTCGCCTCCTTATTAACTCCCCTTCCGGGCGTCCCCTAAATCCCGGCGCTCTGTTTGTCCGGATCCTGCTCCGCGGCTTTTCCGGTTACTGAAAGAGGAGAAAAAGAGCGAGGTAGAGAAAGGAAGGAGGCCGGGAATCAGTCTCCCAGAGCGTGGATGAAGGATTAGAGGAAGCAGAGCAAACAGCGAGGACGGCGGCGCTCAGGGTCAAGACGCCAAACAATGGAAATTAATTAGAACTCCTTCAGCTGAGCGTTGCTCTCCTGATTGATGTTGGGAGGATTAGTGGATAAGCACTGGAAACACTGTTTTTATACCAGGTTTGACCTCCTTAACTACCTCTTTCTATATGAGAACACGAGAATTCAAAGTTTAAAAACAATTCTGGAAGCCACTTTCCTTCTTTTTAGTCACATTATAACAGGAACTATTTTCAATGATAGCAGTGATTCTTCAAACCACAGTGAGTTACTTTCACCTTCGATCAAAATGTGAGCTGATATATTGGGTCAATATGTGTGACTGGGTCAGTTTAATGCTGTTTATAATGCATCAGATCATACTATTTTCACTGATTTTGCAGTCTTGAAATTTAATTTATCACATATGAAAATTGTCAAAAATAAATATATTTTTTGTTATTCTGCTGTATAGATGGATAAAATGTGTCCAAATGAAAAGATGTAGAAGCTTAACTTTCTTATCAGTCTAGTTAAAGTTTAAATTCATTAAAATAAATTTCTTTGGGAGTGATATATTAAAATTCTAAACTATTAAAGCCAAAATAATATAATATTCTTCACTATAGTTTACATGTACAATAAAAGTTTTGTATCAAGTAGAACACAGTTGGCTCAACTTCAGTCTGGCTGGAGTCGCCTCGGGGTCAAAAGATGAGAAAGAAAAGAACCACAAGTTTCAAAGGGATTGAGAAGGAACACACACACACACACACACACACACACACAGTCAGAGTCACCAGTGAATGTCAAGCACATGTTTCTGGGCTGGAGGAGGAGCGCGGCGTAGGAAACCCAGGCAGGCCTCCTGCTCAGACTTGAACCAGGGACCCCGTCACTGAGAGCTGACAGTGTTAAACACGCAGCACGAATAAACTCACTTTAAACCATCGGTGACCACAGAAGAAGCTGTGTGTGGCAGTGAACTGTGAAGAGGAAACATCTTGTTTCCTGTTAATAGACATGAGATTTCAGAGGACGAACCAGGACCGGATTCTAATCTGTGAAGAGATGAAGCGGAGAGATGCACTCTGACCTCCACCAGGGCTGTCTGTTTCCTGTTGGCCGTGCAGGTATCCAGGGTTCCCCCAAACATCCAAAAACATGTGAAACGGGCTGTTTTAATGCGTTGAAGTCGACATGAAGTGATCGTTTCACCGTTTATAAGCTGGAATTGACTCCTGTGACTCCTGTGACCCCTTGACCTTCACTCAGATGAAGATGGTCCGGTGAAAACAACTGTAAAAGCAGGTGTTTAAGAATCAGAGCTACCTGAGAAGACCACACAGCATTAAATGACAAAATGTTCCAGTCATGTGAACTGCAACAGAAATAGATAAATTAAGCAAATAACGGATCCATTATTGGAGAAAAATCACCCAAAAGGGATCCACTGTGGCGCAATAATGACATTTATTTTTAAAAAACAGAAGCCTCCCTGTTGGAGACTGTGCTCTGATCACACTGTTATTTCTTACAGCTTCCATTGGACAATAGTTCACTTGTTTATGACATACTTAAAGTCATTCTCTCAAAAAAGTGTGCGAGTTTTTTTCCCCCTTCTATTGAGAGCATGAGGTTTCAAACCGTCCACGCCCCTCAGATATCTGTTTGGGTGGGTGTGAGTAGGAGGGGAGTCCAATCTGGACACATGTTCCAGCCCTCCTCCGGCTCCGCGGCGCAGGACGCACACAGGACGCACACGGGACGCGCGTAAAAGTGCCCGAGCCGCCTCACTTTGAACGCCGATCGGCAGCGTGCGCGCCTAGCGGGACTCGGATTCTACTCTTCTTCCATCTGTGCGATGTTTTCACGGCCCGGGCCCGGATTCCTGCGGCGGGATCCACTCGAGACGCGCTCCCCGTGATGCCGGGAGTTTGCTCCGCGCTTTGGATCCAACATGTGAGGATTTCTGGGGGAATTACCAAGGACGCCGCGTAAAGGAAAGCTGAAAATAACCCGCGCGACCAGCGAGGCTCGTTCTGAATGCGCGATGGGGCCGTCCAGTACAATACTGCTGGCTGCTCTTTTAGGTGAGGATCCTTCCTGTGTTTATGGCCGGGTGTTATTTTGAGGGTTCATGCGGTGCAGCGAAGTGTGGAACGCACGTTCTCCTCCACCTGTGCGCGGAGATCCATCCGCGCTTTCAAGTGTGAGCGATGATTATTGACCTCAGTTCAGCGTTTCTTAAGCCTAAGTGTAGTTTTCTGCGTGTTATTAGTGCGGCAGGAACCTGCTCCATGCCTGTGATCGCCTCAGCACACCTGTTCACCTGCGTGGCTTTGTCTCTGCGCGCAACAGGACTTAATAATAATAACAATAATAATAGTGTCATAGCTCATGCAGCAGTGATGCACATGTCTGAGGGTTGTAATAAAAACTCCCCCCGGGGGGCAAACTGGGCAGATGAAAGCGTCGGGAGAGTTAAGAGCCACTTAGACGCAGGATTGCTGTTGACCCAGTCCATCTGCTGCCGGTGACATGGGAGGGCAACTTCAAATGACCGCTTTGAGATTTAAAAGGAAAAAAACAAAACAAAACAAAACGATATTTTGGAGTCCACTTATCCTGAAGTGTGTTTAAGTGGATCCAACGTTCAATTAAGTGGTGCGTTATTGCAGCCTTTTCCTCCTGGTAATGAAAATGCGCTGTCAGTCCGGATTAAGGAAAACCTCAGGAAAGCTTTTCAGAGAGAAACAGCAGTTTGAGACATCAGTCAGGAGGAATGGACGCACGTGGAGCTGCTTGGACTTCACCTTTCTGCTGCTTTAATCCAACAAATCTGATTGATATTTAACTTTCTTTTCTATTTATTCTATAAACTGAGTTTCTCATAATCTATAATTATTTCTGACATTTAATTGACTGATGATCCTGTTTCAGAAAAACTTCAAACTTGTAATCAGCTTCTGAAACACTGAAGCAACTTTCAAAGTCTCCTGTTAAAAACTGAGTTTTTTAAACGAGAGACTGAATATTTCACTTAAACTTTCCTGGTTTGAGTCCAGCTCTCTGTGCTGTTTGCATGTTCTCCCTGTGCACGCCCGGTTTACTCTATCAGTCCTGAAACAGGGTATTTGCTGTCTGTAAATTGCCTGTGAGTGAGACTGTGACGGACTGGTGACTTGTCCACTGCCCAGGAATCGAACCCAGTGACCCCTGACCCCGAGGTGGCTCAAGCAGCTTTAGAAAGATGGAGAGACCAAAGTTCAGTTTACTGTTTGAAATTCACACAAATCACAATCAAAAAAGGCAAAATGCAGGTAAAGCTGAGAGCTGGGTGATAAATGAAGGTTTACGGCCCTTTGAAAGAAAACATGGAGTAAAAGTAGAATGAGCAGTGTGAAGTGTAAAGATGGAGGAGCGGTCCGCAGCTTCCATGGACGTCTGCATGAACAAATCTCCAGTTTTTTTGGAGTGTTTTGCAGGATCTTTTTTTTTTTTTCCGTCTTAGCTCAGTTGAGCTGCACAGTTTGAGTTTTGACATTTGAAACTGAACCCAGAAAAACTTGGAGAGTCGAAACCAACCATTAAATACTTACAAACCAGACCAGAGGAACTGTGCTTGTGTCAAATCCCCGCTCCGAGCTTGGCTGATGGTCGTTGCCGCTCTTCTCCAATCAACAGAGATGAAACATTTTCTCAACTGCACTGAATTCATCAAACATTTAAAGAGCGTTCATGGGGCTGGTGAACCTGGGAGTCTCCGCACGCTTCACCTGACTGGATCGAATCCTCCTGAAAACAGGAAGGTGGGAATGAAAAGTGATCTAGCTCTCTAGTGAGAGCCTCCAGATTTAGGCTGTTGTGGTCGCAGGTGTGTTAACAGGTGAGTTATTTAGTTGTGATGAGGGGGCAGTGTGATTTAAACTCTGTTCGGAGGTCTAATGTGAGAGCTAGAACAAGTCTACACCCCCTATGGCCTGTAGGAATAGAACGGCTTGATTTTCCTGATTTTGTCTCCTTGAACTGTTGAAAACGTCTGGTGAATTGTGCCGTTGAAGGAAATCGAACCGTGGGATGATATTTTTGCCCACCCTGCGTTCCTGATCTGCAGCAGATCTTTGGATTTTTTACTTCTGCGTCCAGAAAGCCGAGCAGCATCGGCCTCGGAGCCACGCTGTCAGGGTGGGTTTGTTAAAGGAGCTCGTATCGTGTTTTTTCCCAGCCTGCCAAAGTCATCTACAGTCAATAATCAGCTGTTTTACCAACTCTACCCACCCCATGGAGGACTTTACATTCTGAAAGATTAGTAATTCTACCGAGGAAGTCCAAACAGCTGGACTTCATGTTACCCCGGAACCTGCATAGCAGCATGACCATGATGAGCATGATGAGGTGACTGGATGAACATAGATACGTACATAAAAGCTTGATGTTTGACCCGCGCTACCGGCCAGTGCAGCTGAACGCCGCACCTGGCGGCCATCTTGCTCCAGGCAGCTGACTCGTTCAGAACACTGTGTTCTTCTATACTGGAACTTGATCAGTTTTACCGATTTTCTACCGATTTTGAAATGAATATTTGCTTTGTTCACATCAGTCACAAAACTTTAGTATCAGCGATCAGCTGAAAGCTGCCTGGACCAAGATGGCCGCCAATGATGGCATTTGAAACTCCTCCATGAAGCCTCCAGCCTACATGTACACATCTACGGTGGATGAACGCGTCTGCCAAGTCTACATTGTATATATCTATGGTGCTACGCGCCGCCGTCCTGTGGAAGTTGTCGGTGAAGCAGCAGTAAATCAAAGTCCCTGGAGGTTAGGAGTTCTCCATTCGTATTTGGCGCTTCAGGATCGGTTCCACTGCCTGATGTGAACCGCTGGTAAGCCAGTTGTTTGAGGGCGGGGGGTGGGGGCTGGTAGAGCTCTGATTGAATATTCTTTTAGATTACTCAGACCTGCATGAATGAAAAGAAACACCAACCGAACTGAAGTTTTTATGAGGCAATCACACACTAACAACGCTGAAAGCTCGTAAAAGTTCATTTTTCATGCTCGGAAAAACGGTCAGCTGGGAACCTTTTCTGGACATTTCATTGTATTTTGCACCAAAAGCTTTCATTAATATTTGCTTCCTGTTGCGACTGTAGTCGTCTTTGGTTGTAATTGTTTGCTAAAATGAGGAGGTTTCTGCACGTGGCCCCCAATCTAAAGTGTCTGCTGTTTCTGAGGTCAGTTGCAGCTCATTTCTTCTCTTTTGGACGTTTGGACGTTTTGTCGTCGGTTCAATAAGAACCGGTGGCAAACAGAGCCGCCGTTCGTCGTAATGACGTGAAATCTTGCCTGCTGTAAACGTGGTGGAAGAAGAAATGACCTTCGCTCCCACGGGCGGGAGCAGAGTCCCAGCTGGAAGAAGCCTCCGAGAGGAAAACAGCGTTTTACAGCCTGACGTCACGCTCAGGATGGGACCCGGCGAGTGGCTCTCATCTGAGGGTTCTGACCACATGGACCAGAATGCGATGGTTTTCCCTTTCGGACGGAGGCCTTCTTTGCTTTCTGTGTTTCTGCTGGCTGACTGTGAGATAACATGAAGTCTCTGCTGGCATGTCTCTCGGCTCGTCTCCTCGCCTCCTCGTCTCCTCGTCTCCTCGCCTCCTCGCCTCCTCGCCCCGGCGCTCTTACCTCACCTCGGAGACCAGGCCAGCTGGAAGTGTTGGCCGCGGTTTGGGACTCGGGGAGTTTTGTGGGCGCTTTGATTCAGAGAGAGCGGCAGTTTCAGGGAAACGTAGAAGGGTTGAGTTTTGATGATGGCCTTATTGAGGTTTCTTTAAAAACAAGGAGAAAAACAAATATCCAGTCGTTCCACTGTAGTTAAAAGTGTAAAAGAGACGTAGACTGGACAACCAGTCTGGATCAAGCTCTCTATAATCCTTCCCTCATTAGTTTGTTTCACTCGTGATTTGAATGAAACTCAGGTTTCATTTTAACGAGGAGAATTTCTGCGGAGCTGCTCAGTCTGGATAACGTCTCCTGCCCAGAACCAGGCTTCACTTCCAGGTTCCAGAATCAAAAGGAGCTAAATGCAGTTAGTCTGATGCTGCTTATTGACAGATTAGTTTAGGTGGAAAGTCCCTGATCGGTCTCAGCACAAACAGAAAAGATATATCTGATTTTACCCAGAGCGTCTTCTGCTTCTCTCATCCTCACAAGTTCTAAAATAACCGAAGAAAAACTCTTACCTTACACAGATGGTTTCAAGGCCGTATTTACCGACGTTTTAAGGGAAAATGCATTTATTTTTTCCATTTTTGTTTCAATAAAGTTACACATTTACACAGCAATGATTTGTAAACCACGTCTTTTTACACAGAAACTGCAGAAATGCTGAAAACAATGGTGGTTTTCTTGTTGCATTTTCTTTTTTCCTGAATGAAACGACGTGTTTTTGAAAAGTTCCACTTTGGGAACTTTTTCCACTGAGTAGTTTTCAGTGGTCCTTTGGACCGTTGTCATGTAAACGGAAACCCTGGCCGGGCGCCACCAATAAACTCTGCTAATTCACGGTAAACTAACAAGGTATGCGTTTGATTTTCTGTAAATATTCTGCAATAACAGAGCAGATAAGCGGCTTGGGTCTTAGTAAAGATTCCTCCAATCACCGATTAACAACATAAATAAAGGACATAAAATTAAACCAGCCGGCGTCGTTTGATGGCTCCTTGGAATCGCCCGTCGCTGTGTGGTTTATGAATGCACTTGAAGTATGTTAAAGATATTTTTCGATTCGTTTTCGAAAATAACTTTGATTTGAGGTCACAGTCAGTGTATGATAAGAACAAGGTTTCCTCCAGAGACTCATGACTCCCAGTCCAGATTCTCCTGGTCCTGCTGCTGGTTCTGGTCCAGAATCTCCTGGACTTGGTGGTTTCAGAGTCGACAGTCACCGGAAGTGTGTCGCACACCTCTCCAGGTTTCCCTTTACGCTCACACACAAGCACACACACCGGCCGTCTCACGGTCGTGGAGACGAGCCTTCACACACACCGGACAGGAAGCAGACTGTGAAGCCTGTTTGGTTTTGGACGCGGCTTCGGCAGGCAGAGCTGCGTTACTAATGCCTCCAGCTGAGTCGGGTGGAGGGTGGAGGGTGGAGGGGGGCTGTCGGGCCTCTCCACCCTGTGATGTGGTGGTTTTACACACCGGGCGGCAGCGAGCGCTCACTCCAGCCGCCTCTCTGGGTGTCAGGCAGCTGGATGGAGCTTTGTTCTCCGCGGAGCTCTTGGCTTCTCTTCCTCAGATGTTTGGGTTCCTCCCTCGGTTGTGATTAGTCTCAAATTAAAGGCGCAGCGGCATTCCTCGGCGGTAAACCACACCGCCTGGCCGGGCAGCTCCGGCACAAAGAATCCAAGGCCCGGTCTTCATATTTCAAGGTGGATCTTGATGATATTAGAGTGTTACATGGAATAAATCCTGGCTGGAATGTGAGCCCCGGGGCTTTTCTTTGGCCGTGGAAGTGCTTTCATTTCCGACATTTTATCCCGTGAATCTCTGGAGGTATTGTTATTTCACGTGGCGGCGAGTGAAGAGGGCTGGGAAGTGAGAATTCTCACTGCGGCTCTTGTTTTGATTCCTCCATGTCAGTCGGGGTTGTCTCGGCTTGTCCCAGTCCGTTATGAAAGCAGAGTTTTACTTATCAGTTTATTACCTGATCGGTGGAAGTAATCCATTACTCCCGATAAAGAGTTTAAACAACTCAATGAAACACTTGAAATACTTCCAGACGGCTGAAAGCAGCTTTTCCTCTTTGATCTCGGGTCTCATTTATGGGTTTTATTCACTCAATAAGGTAAATATTTGCCTTTCCCCAGCTGCGGACTGGATTCCTGATCATTAATCTGAAACATTTCAGTCTGCGTATGAGGAGCCTAACGGTGCTGTGTGTGTGTATGTGTGTGTGTGTTCAGTTCTGGCGGACGGCGCCACCCTCCACCTGTCGGACGGCCGCTCCGGCCAGCCCGCTCTGGAGAAAACCTTCGGCCGCTCCGTCAAAGACTCGCAGTGCCAACACATGCTGAAGCACCTGCACAACGGCGCCCGGATCACCGTGCAGATGCCCCCCACCGTGGAGGGCCACTGGGTCTCCACCAGGTCCGCCCCACCCTCACTGTGAAATAACTGTGAAAACAATGTGATTAGTCGTGATCAAAAAAATGTAATCTGTGTGTACAAAAACTCTATACCAGTTTTTCCATGTTTAAAGTTTGGTTTCTGCCTCCTGAGGCAAATGACCAGAGAAAGTTCATCACTGAAAGTAATTTAATGATAAAGAGAATCACTGGATTGAACAATGCTTCCTCTGAACCGTGAGCTGAAGTGTGTGTCGGTCCCGTCCTGCAGCTGTGAGGTGAGACCCGGCCCGGAGTTCCTGACCCGCTCCTACAGGTTCTACTCCAACAACACCTTCCAGGCTCACCAGTTCTACTACGAGGACAACCACTGCACCCGGCCCAGCTACACCCTGCTGGTCCGGGGCCGGCTCCGCCTCCGCCAGGCCTCCTGGATCATCCGCGGGGGCACGGAGGCCGAGTACCACCTCCACCGGGTCCAGATGGTGGTCCACACGGCCGCCGTGGCCAAAGAGCTGGGCCAGAGGCTGAACCGCAGCTGCCGGGGGGCGGCGGCGGCGGGGGGCCACTGGGAGCCCGGCGTCGTGCACGAGCTGTGGAGCGAGGAGGGCGGCCACGACTGCTCCAGAGAGCTGAACTTCGCCATGCACGAGCTGCAGCTGCTGCGGGTGGAGAAGCAGTACCTGCACCACAACCTGGACCACCTGGTGGAGGAGCTGTTCCTGGGAGACATCCACACCGAGCCGGCGCAGCGGCTCTACTACAAACCCTCCAGCTACCAGACGGCGCTGCAGAACGCCAAGGTCAGTCCAGACTGAGGCCCCGTCTCCCCGGCAACGTTTTAAAAAAACGATGCCCGTTTACGTGGAAACGGTAGAAACACTGAAAATCACTGTTTCCAGAAGCTCCGAGCGCCGTTTTCATGTAAACAGAACAAAACAGAAGTTTCACATTTTCACTGGAAATTATTACATTTTGCAACAATTGTTAACAGTTATCTCTTGATAGGGAAAAAAATGCCTATTTTAGATGTAATGAAACCAATAATAGTAAATTTAATTTGATTGAGGATTTCACAGTGACACCCTGAGAGCTGGTCAGGGCCGCATGTGGCCCTCGGACCTTATGTTGCCCAGCGCTGACTTAGAAGAATGACATCAGCCAAAAATCCTAATAAGAATTTTTTTTTTTTTTTACAGCTCTGATTGAGAGAGAATGGATATGATGATGATTCTTACAGCACAAAAAAAGTTTTCATTTCAAAGACGTGCAGCCTTATTTAGGTATGATTACATCATTGGCGGCAATTTTTACATTTTGAAACCACTTTTTAGTTCTTACATTATTGGAACCATGTTTTTAAGAATAATTGATCCAATTATGTTCTTTATTACACTGAAAAAGGCTAAAATCATGACATTATTGGGAGGATTTATATTATTAACCATAAATACAGAAGCTAAAGATATTCAAATTTGAATATTTTGGGTTTTCTTGTTTTTTTAAATGAGTTTTTTAAGGAAGCTGCTCTGTGGATCAGTGGTTTCTTCCTAACCGGAAATTAAATTAAAAAAAAAAAGAAGAGGATTTATGTGAAGAAGGAAAGAAAAACTTTGCTTTCCAGTTTCTTTACCGTGTGAGGTTTTGTGATCCCATTAAAAATCAAACGTACAGTTGGTTCACACACTTTCTCAAACCAAAAACCTGCTGAGCAGCAGATTCTTCTTTAATCCCAGAATGAAGCCATGTGTTGGACGAGATGCAGATCAGCTGAAATCCTGCTGCTGCAAATCATTCAGGAATTCCTGCAACGGTCTGACAGCCTGATCATGTTTATTCACTGATCTGTACAAGCCGCTGTGAGTCTCCATGTTTCAAACACTGCTGGTGGAACCAATATTCAGAGAAACAATCCCAGCATGGCCCGGGTCTCAGCTGGGGAGCTGTTCAGTAAAATCACACTGTGAACATTATTTCATTTTACAGTCTTACTTCCTGTTTGCTGGAAAGAGCCGGAGGTTAAGATCGTTTTCTGTCAAAAGCGTGCAGTTTAGCTCCGCCGTGTAAAGACCACACACACCAGAAAGGCTCCAAACTGAGCCCGAGGAAGCCAAATAAACCCCGATACCCTCCACACACCCCGTCTGGGGTCAGAATGCTTTTGATCTCACAGGTAAAGACTCCAAACTTAAACATTCTCTGTTATTCTGGGGCGCTGAAGTCCACCTGTCAGGTCTGACGAGCTTATTTAGAAACAGCTTGATCCAGAAATGACTTTGGTCTGCAGTGTGTGTCAATAGCTCTGGCCTCACAGCCGTGCTCAGTAAACATTTGCTCTGATGGAAACCAGAAGCTGTGTACACTCTTGGTTTGATTGACCAAATCTAGTGAAAGAAGAGAAGCTTTTCTTTCTTTCTTCCTGTCTTTTTTTTTTTCCCCCCTCAGCGGACTGTAATTTCTCTGTTTACACTCCGGAGCAGCACTTCTCCCGTGGAGAGATGTTTTCACCGCCACCCTCAGCAGAGATTACAGTGAAGTCCTGTTCAGGTCCGCTGTCTAAACAAACATCCATCAGTGTGTGAATGACGATCAGAATGTAAACAGCGATCAGAAAAGCCTCGCCGCACCGCCGGGGTGACCACCACCGCTCCTCTGAAGCCCGTAGCGTGAAGCTGGGACTCTCTCTAGCAGCAACCAACATGTGGGCCTCTCAGAAGTCAGACGGACGCAGCCTGTGAATTACTCCAGTCCTGTGTTTTCCAGTCAGTCTTTGGTCCCGAAGCTGCAATAATCAGTGTTTGAACGTTAAAAATAATCCACTGATGGTTCGATCTTCAAGCACTTCTCTCACCCTGATCCATTCTCACAACTTGGAATCACGCCGTTTGTCCCGTCGGCCAAAAGCGGCCCGCGAGAGGCTTTAATCCGGGCCACCTAGCAAATTGCAAAAATGTCAGAGGAGAAGTTAGAACATTTCACTTTATTTTCTATCATTAAAATTAGCTTGATGTTGACATTTTTCTGTGGTAATTGTTTGGTTTTACCATGAAATGAATATTTTCATAATATATGCTGAAGAAAAAACTTCTAAGTTTAAATTAAAAGGTTATTATTGTCGCTATTTTCCCGGTCTGGCCCTCTAGAGATGAAACCTCCTCAGCTGGAGATTCAGAAAATTAATCAAAACCCCTAAATTTGAGATTCTTTATCCTTTGCTATGTGTTAAAACCATTTCTAATCCTCATGTCTGCCGGAAAAGACAGCGCAGTGGGAGGCCTTGTTGTGTGGAGTCTGCATGTTCTCCCTGTGCGTGTTTGGGCTTTTCTCCTGACACGTGCTTTTGAGGATAAACTGAGACTTTCGTTTCAGAAAAGTTTCACTTTTATAAACGTTAAATAGTTACTTGATCTTTAAATAACTTCTGCATACTTTGAGCTGCACAGTTTTTTTTTTTCTTCACTTCAGTTGAATCTGAGTGGAAACTGATCCCAGATGTGTTGAAGGTTATGTTCTACTGAAGTTTGGTGATTTGCTTCCACCTAAATTGCAGACATTTTTTTCAAGCCTTCCTAAACGCTCCTTTGCAGAAACGGTTCAGGTTTAGATTCCTGATGTTTTCTGGGTGAAGCAGCAGTGTGGAACACCGCCTTCCCTCCTCCACAGTCGTTCCGTCTCTTGAGGTTGCGTCGGTTTCTTTTCCAGTCGGTTTTATTGCCTCGGTGAGTTAATCTGAAGCCGTGTAGCCGGAGCTGGTCCCGGTCCAGAACCGGCCGGTGCCAACATGTTCATTTGTGGTTACTGGGTGGAACTGGACCGTTTTCTGCCGGCGGGTCGCGGCGTGACGTAAAACCCACTCCACGATGATCCTTGTTAGAAAGGGATCAGTTTTCATGTTGACGCTGGGTTGAAGTGTTTTGGTGGTTTGTTCGGTTTTTGGTTTAGCTCTAGTTTATTCAAATAACTTTTCTTTAGTCAAGAAGAAGATTTTAAAAGGTCAAAACGGCCGACACCTCAGCCGCCACATTTTGCTTCAAAGCCTGCAGTCATCATGAACGTCAGGATCAAACAGCTGGACAGATGTTACCAGACTTTTAGCAGTGTTCTGCTTCTCCTTTCAGAACCACGACCACGGCTGCATCGCCTGCCGGATCATCTACCGCTCGGACGAGCTGCACCCGCCCATCCTGCCGCCGCGGGCCGACCTGACGGTGGGCCTGTACGGAGAGTGGGTGAGCCAGCGCTGCGAGGTGCGTCCGGAGGTCCTCTTCCTCACGCGCCACTTCGTCTTCCACGACAACAACCACACCTGGGAGGGCCACTACTACCACTACTCCGACCCCGTCTGCAAGCACCCCACCTTCACCATCTACGCCCGCGGGCGCTACAGCCGCGGCCTGCACTCCACCCGCGTCATGGGCGGGACCGACTTCGTCTTCAAAGGTAACGGAGGCCGTTTCCGTATGAGGTATCGGTATCGGTCGATACTGAAACGCGAGCGGACTGTGACCGAGCGCTCCCTCCTCCTCCAGTGAACCACATGAGAGTGACCGCCATGGACGTGGCCACCACCTCCCTCCTCAACGTCTTCAGCGGGAACGAGTGCGGCGCGCAGGGCTCGTGGCAGGTGGGCGTGGAGCAGGACGTGACGCTGACGGCGGGCTGCGTGGCGCTGGGCATCCGGCTGCCCCACACCGAGTACGAGCTGTTCCGCATGGAGCAGGACGCCCACGGCCGCTACCTGCTGTTCAACGGCCAGCGGCCCAGCGACGGCTCCAGCCCGGACCGCCCGGAGAAGCGGGCCACGTCCTACCAGATGCCCCTGGTGCAGTGCTCGTCCAGCAGCCGGGGCCGGGGCGACGACGCCGACGGGCCGCCGCAGCGCCGCGGCGGCTGCGCCGGGCGGCACGGGGGCGGGACGGGGCGGCTCGCCGGGGTGCTGGCCGCCGCCGTCACCGCTCTGCTCGCCCTGCGGCACGGTTAGCAGAGGAGCGCTACAGGAACCTTCCTGGAACTCTGAACTCCTTCACGTCTGCCAAAGACTCGACACTGCTGCACCACACAAACTGCACTTTAGAGTGGAAACGTCTCCACACACACACACACACACACACACACACACACACACACACACACACACATCTTTATACACTCACACAGCCCAGATCATGTTGTTTTTATCGTGTATTTACCTTCATCTATCGATAGTTTTGTACTGCGAAGACACACAAAGTGACCATGGAGGAGTCACCGTTTACAGCAGAACCTTCTCACACTGTAAAATGAAAATAAAGATTTCAAACTTTTCTGCCTCAGTTCAGCTCCACATCAGCCAGAAAGACTTTTTTGTTTGGATGACACTGGACGTTGTTTCTAGAGGTTACTCTGAGAGTACGTAAAATCACACCTGGAGAAGTGATTAAATAAAGGAGCATCCAATATCGCAGAGAGACAGACTCTTATTTTGAAGGACTCGTTGAAGTGCATACAGTTCAAAGATCAATCCATCGTTCTGATTGATTTGAAAATATCTTTATCTTTATTTAAGATCATGATCTTAATTATAGTAAAGCAGGGGTGTCAGACATAAGGCCTGAGGCCCAAAACTGTCCCGCAAGAGGCCAACATCTGGCCAAACCACCAAGAAAACTCACTGCTGACACTGTTTATCCTTTTAAAGAAAAATGCTTCAGTGTGTTTTAGATGAAAAGACATCGTCTGAGAAAAGTCACAGCACACTACTCCTGAGTTTTCCACACGTTTTGATGTGCTTCTTATGGTGTTGCTCCAATAAGTGTGGGATGAGTTTTCCTGCAAAGTATTTGCAAGAGAAGAAAAACTAGGAAAAATTTCTCGAGGTATTTTTGGTGAAAAAGGTTTGAGCACCTGTAAAAGCAACATTTTTTGCTGTGTATTGTGAGTTGAGTACTTGCATATTTTTTTTTTCCTCTTCACAAATACAACACAAAACTTGCACATTCACAAATTGGAAAAAAATAATTAAAAAAAAAAAAAAAAAAGAATTAATTCAGAAAAAGAAGAAATAATAAATGGCAAAAAAGAAGGAAACAGAAAACTAAGAATGACTCAGAAAGTATGAGAAATAAGAACTAAATATTAAGAAAACAGGAACATAAGAAGTAAATTAATAAATGAGAATATCTAAGAACAAATAAATAAAATTAATAAATCACGAAATAGAAAGAAATCAAAAGATTTGAAAAAATGAAAAACAGTACACGAAAAAAGGAACAAATAAAGAAGACATAACAATGATAATAATAACTGAAACAATAACTGAACAATAATCAAAACAATCATGAAAAACCGAAAATCCTGGATGAAGTTGTCATTTGCGTTTTGAGCCTCTCAGGCTTCTGTAGCTTCTTCTTGTGTGTTTTGTCAGAATTTTTGATTAGTGTCCATGTTTTCTGAGTGAGGAAAATTTATGTCAGTTATTAATGAAATACTTAGTTTGTGCTTTGCATTTATTAAGTGACATGGTCAGTTTAATTTGTTTCAGCAAGTTCTATTACTGTTGTGCTAACTTAGCATGTCAATGGATTTTCCCATAGAAGTTAGCATGAAGCTAGTGGATTTTTTTTTTTTTTTCATAATCTATGTTTATTTACTTTGTCTTAAGTCGTCATGTCCACACAGAAAGCATAATTTAGTTTTTCAGTGATGGCACAGTAGTTGAAAAACACTACCCTAATCCTCCAGTTGGTCCTTGCAGTGGTGGGGCAAGGGTCGTTGGGGGCTTCAAGCAAAAAAATTCATCGGGCCCCCACCCCACCCGTGCACACCGAAGAAAAAAATTTTTTTGCACACAATTTTTGGGACATTTGATACGTATTAGAGCTGGGCAACGATTAAATTCCTTAATCCCGAGCAATTGTAATCCTGGAGTTAATCGCGATTAAAATGGCTCATTTGAAGTCTGCCAAGGCCATTCAAAATGTGTGTGTGTGTTACATAAATAAGAAATAAGTAATCAAGAACGAGTTTCTGTTTATTCAATTAGACATGAATAATCAGCAGGCATCACAGGTAACCAACAGGTACTTTGACACAGTTCATGTGTCATCAACCAAGTCACAACCAAGTCATAAACAGATGAAAAATGAAATTTTCTTATGAGCGCACTCTTCCTCAAACTTCATCATATCTCCGACTCTCAGACAGAGAAGGCAGGATAAATTCAGTCACGCCGAATTCGGCCTCATCCTTATCTTTATTAAGCCAGATTGTGTGTTGAAGGGAAATGTACTTTGTTTTGCGTGTTTTCAGCGCCTGAAGAAGGCCCAGCGGGAGAAACGGTGCACCGGCAAAACACGTAATTTAAGGTTGATTTTCATTTGTTTCATATTTGCGCTCCTGATTTCAGTTTGTGTGTTGAATCTTCTGTAGCGGCAGTCCCTCGTGCTGCCCGGGAACCTCCTCCGGCCGCTCCCTCCGTTGTAGACATATCTGCCTTCTACACTTACTAGAAAATAAACTCACACGGAGACATGCTTCCTTCTTCTCGGCACAGCGCACTCACTCGCGCTCTCTCTCCTACAAGAAGAGGTGTCACTCCTTTTTATTTTTCAGTGACAAAACGGAAAGCAGAACCAATCAGAACACATCGTACAAAGATTGTCTATTGTAACATAACGACAGATATCGCACTCTAACACCCCCACTCGATACTGTCACGTTTCTCTAACACAACATTACATGCCAAACATGTATGAATAGAACTTTTCAATCTTTGCCCTTGTAGCAGACTTCGTGAACACGTCTGCCACCATGTTTTCTGTTGGACAGTATTCAAGGACAATGTCACCATGCAGCACATTTGACCTGATGAAGTGGTACTTAATGTCCACATGCTTGCTCCTCTGGCGATTGACAGGATTTTTCGCCAGACGTATTGTCCCCTGGTTGTCCTCGAAAATCTTTGCTGGTGTGACTTGGAAACTGTTGTCCATGTCCTTCAGCAACTGTGTGAGGTAGAGAGCTTCTTGGATAGAACCAGCCAATGCCATGTACTCTGCCTCGCACGTTGACAGTGCCACAGTTTGCTGCTTTTTGGTTTTCCATGAAACGATAGCACCATCCTTGCACAGGCTGAAACAGTAGCCTGTAGTGCTCTTTCTGTCATCTGTGTCATTCGCCCAGTCGGCATCTGAATAACCCATCAGTTCCAGCTTGGTGTTATTTTTCTTATAACACAGCTCAAAATCTTTGGTTCCCTGTAAGTATCTGTACACATGTTTCACGGCTGTCATATGCTTTTCTCTCGGATCTGACATATATTGAGACAGTTTACTCACAGTCCAGCTTATATCTGGTCTAGTACAGGTCATGATGTAGATCAGGCTGCCAACCATTTCCCTGTACTTTCTTTGATCAGTTTGGTCTCCTTCTGGAGTGAAATCACATTTTGCTTCACTAGGTGTCGCTCTACTCTTACATTCAGACATGCCAAATCTTTCCAGGATCTTGTTAATGTACCTGGTTTGGTTCATTTTGACTTCATCTGCTGTTTGGTTGAAATCAATCCCAATGAAGTGGGAGAGCTGTCCCAGGTCTTTCATTTTGAAATGATTTTTCAAGTTTTTCTTGACTTCATTCAGGGATTCTTCATTGTTTGCAGCCACCACTATATCATCCACCCATACCAACAAAATCACTTTTCCTTTGTCTGACAGTTTGGTGTAGATACAGTTATCTGTTTGACTTTGCACAAACTCATTTTCAAGCAAGAAATCATGAAGCATCATGTTCCAGTTTCTTCCCGACTGTTTCAATCCATAAATTGATTTGTTCAGTTTACACACCAACTTTTCCCCATTCTCTGACTTCATTTGAAAACCCTCTGGCTGTTCCATGTATATTTCAAAGTCAATGGGTGCGTGTAGGTATGCGGCCTTAACATCCATCTGATGTAACTTCAAGTCATGCTGAGCTGCTAGTTGCATCAGTACTCGTAGTGACGTTAAGTTAGCAGTCGGAGAAAATGTTTCAGAGTAGTCCAGTCCTTCAACCTGTGTGTAACCCTTTGCTACATATCTCGCCTTGTATGTTTCATTTCCTTTCTCATCCTCTTTGAGAGCAAAAACCCACCTTCCCCCCACTGTTTGTCTACCCTCTGGTAACGGTACAATGGTGAAGGTGTCATTTTCTCTGAATGAAACCATTTCTTCTTTCATTGCTTTTCTCCACTTATCTGCTTTAACAGATGTTATGGCCTCTTCATATGTCTGCGGTAACCCCACTGTTGCTCGATAACAGTAGTCAATGGTCAGTTCGTTACTCTGGATTGCACATTCGTAGTCATCCAAGTACTTTGGTCTCTTTTTATTTCTGTCTGACATGCGGGTCGCTTGTTTGTCAGTACCTTGGTCTGACTCTTGGTTGTTGTCAGTGTCTGTCTGTTCTGTTTGTGGATGAAACACTTCAGCTGGTGTCGTTACCCACTCAGTGAAGTAGTCCCTCATTTGTCCCGTGTCAGTCTGTGTGTGACTCTCTGTCACTTGTTTTGTGATAAAATGCACCAATCTGTGTTTTTGCACTTTGTTGGTCTCTGGGAAAAACACCAAATTAGCTGGGGAATGTCGATCAAAACCAACAAAAATTCCCTTTTTGCCCTTTGGATCCAACTTCTTCTTGTTTTGCTCATATACAATGCACTCTGAACCAAACTTTCTCATTTTGGACAGATCCGGCCTCTTACCGGTGAATAGGGAGTATGGAGTCTCCCCGGTTCTTTTACAGTAGCACCTGTTCCTGATAACTGTAGCCATCCTGGCTGCATATGGCCACAACTCCTTCGGCAAACCTGACTCCATCAGCATGCATCTGACCATTTCGAACAGTGTGCGCCAGTTCCTCTCCGCTGTCCCATTTTGATGGGGGGAGTATGGAGCTGACCTCTCATGTTTTATGGCATTGTCTCGCAGAAGTGACTGGTACTCTTCAGAAACAAACTCTGTCCCATTGTCTGATCTGAGACGTTTTACTTTACCATAAGGTGTTATGTCTGCAAGAAACTGCTTTGTAGCTTCAACTGCTTTGTTTTTGTTTCTCAGAAAGTAAACATAAACAGCACCAGAAAAATCATCAGTGAAAGTGATGGCATATTTATACCCCTCAAATGACTCTGGAGCTATTGGACCTCCCAGGTCTGTGTGCACCAGCTCTAATGGAGTTTTAGCTCTCACATCTCCTTCTCTGTTTCTGGTTTGAGCAAACTTTCCCTGCAGACAAATCTCACACTGACTTGGTTTCTTTGCTTTTTCTGTGATTTTCATGCCATCCACAACTGACTCAAGTTTAAGTACATCACCATAGTTGCAATGACCCATTATCTCATGCCACGTTTTGAGATCAAAAGACACATTACAGATATCATCACATTTTTCTTCTTGTTTTTCCACAGTGTCCAGGTAATAGAGTCTCCCTTTTACCTTCATGTCACACGTTGTGCCATCAGGAAGAATCATCTTGTTGTTGTTCTTCTCAAAGCTGAACTTCGCTCCTCTTGAAGTTGCTGCTTCCACAGACAAGATGTTCTGTGGATATTCTGGAATCAGCAGGGCACCGGAGAGTGTGACGTTCACCTCTCTTCCCTTGCTGTCGACCAACTTGATCTGTGCGTTGCCCTTCTTCAGCACGCTTCCAGTTTTCCTTGTACCATCTGCCAGCTCCATCACATGGTTCTTTGGATGGAATGAATCATCAAACTTGACAAAAGCACTTTCGTCGGTCACAATGTGAGCAGATGCACCGCTGTCGACGAGAAGACCCTTCTGCTGTGCGGACTGATGCCCATAATCATTCACTTTGAGGATGAATGTTTCGTGGTCCTCTTCCACGTGCTTTTGTGTGCAGCTTTGCTCCTTCTCTGAGATGGTTGCTGTCTTGTTTCTGCCTTGTGCATAGTTGTTTGCTCGCTTGTAGTTTCTTTGTGTTTTCTTCTCCTTGTTCCTACAGTCTCTTGCTCTATGCCCCACTTTCTCACAAATGAAGCATTCTCCACTGAAGAATTTTTCTTCTTTATCTTTCGGTCGAGACTCTTTGTGTTTTGTTATCATCACTTCATCAGCTCGTGGCCTGTTACGGTAGCGGAGTGAGCATTCAAAACTTCTCAGCCTTGTTTTGAACTCTGTGAAGGTTATGACTTCTCTGGTCTGCGTCACATGCACCGAAAATGGATTATATACATCCGTCAGGCCTTTCAAGACCATCGCCACCAGAAGTGCATCACTGAGTGTCTCCTTTGCTCTGTTTAAGGCTGCGACTATCTTCTCAACTCTTGTCAAGTAGTCAGCAAGCTCTTCACCATCAGCCATCTGCACATTGGTTAACTCTGTATATAAGCCAACAATCCGTGGTTTTTCTTCAGACTCAAAATGGCGCCTTAGTATTTCCAGACTTTTCTTCCCATCATCTGGCGCTTCATACAGGATTAGCATTAGCGTCTTGTCATCCAAGCAACCACACAGTTCTGCATATGCAAGTTCGTTTCTCCTACCGATCTCCACAGCATCGACGTCACGTGCATCTCTTCCGAGGATTGTTTCTTTGAGGCCTATGGTTTTCAGGTAGGCCAAGAATCTTGCTTCCCATATGTGGTATCTGGCTTCATCTCCATCGAAACGCGGCGGTGGCCCGCGTCCATGTACGTACGCACTTGCAGCATGTCTGGGCCCATAACCTGTTGAATCTTCTGTAGCGGCAGTCCCTCGTGCTGCCCGGGAACCTCCTCCGGCCGCTCCCTCCGTTGTAGACATATCTGCCTTCTACACTTACTAGAAAATAAACTCACACGGAGACATGCTTCCTTCTTCTCGGCACAGCGCACTCACTCGCGCTCTCTCTCCTACAAGAAGAGGTGTCACTCCTTTTTATTTTTCAGTGACAAAACGGAAAGCAGAACCAATCAGAACACATCGTACAAAGATTGTCTATTGTAACATAACGACAGATATCGCACTCTAACATTGTGCCTTAGACCAGTCTTTTCCTCGTGATTTTTCTGATAATTCAGTTCAATAGGGCAAATAATGAGGAATGGACCGTGTTTCACGGCTAAAAGCGCGAGTGTGTTTTTTTGACGGTCAGCTGGAGCGCGGTGTGACTCTCGTGGCGCAGGACAGGTTCGGCTTATTCACACCCCCCACAGCGTCATTCAGCCAGGCTGGGCCAGGCATACATCCACACTGAAATATATCAAAGTGAATTGCAGAGCTTGCATGTGTAGACATAGCTCCCAGACCCAACTTTGAAAAGCACAGACAACGGCGACATTTTTTTCTCACGCGATAAGAGTCTCGCGGTAACACAGCACGTTACCGCCGTTAACGGCCCAGCTATAATATGTATAGCCTACTGGAAAACTTAGAGAACCCCTAATCTCTTCTATTAGATTGAGGGACCAACAGAAGTCCTTGAAATCCATGTTTGATTCTTATAAACAGGCCAATGATGATATATTATATTATAAGAATCAAACATGAATACAAAAAAAGGCCTAATGAACCTCATCGGACTACTAAGAAGTCCTTGAAAGCCCTGGCTTATCAATAATTATATTACACAATAAACCTTGCGACTCGCCTGATTGACACAGACAGCGCTGAAGGCTGATAGGGCCGTGCGGGGCCCCCCAAGGGGGTTTGCTACGTCCTTGTTTCATACTTGCATCATAAATGCCGATTGTTGTCGTTTCTGTGCTGTGCATGTATTAGCACTTGGGGTACCCGGTCTCTCAGGGGGCTCCTTGCGGTGGCCCCCCTAAAAGCCGGGGCCCCAGACAATCGCCTGGTTTGCCTGTTGGCACGCCCCGCCTCTGGGTCCTTGTGTAACGTTAGTGTAGCTGCTTGTCCTGCTGAAGCCACCTGGAAGTTGGCAGGTCACTTTCCACCATGCTGTGAGTCCAGTTTGGTGCAGATGAACCAGTCACCTGCCGGTCAGGCCCATAGACGTTAAATAAATTGGTCCAGCCTGTCATGTAACCGCATCAAGTGAACAGAGGAGGCGCTGTGATAGGGCGATTTATGCAAAACTTTAACTTGTAATATAAAATCAACAGATGATTTATGTGAAAATCAGAATCTGGTGAAGTCAGCACGGTTGTAGAAACTAGTGACAGAGACCAAATCATGTTCTGAAACCAGGCGCTTTATATGTTTAGTTGCACTCTGAAAATCGGCATTTTTGAATAGGATTCAATGGGACCCGGGCTCTTTTTGAAACCAACATCATCGCCCCCTGCTGGAATTTCACTGGAATTGCAGCTTTATTGCACTTCCGCAATATCTTCATGTTTTATGAGGTTGGCGCTTGGTCAGGCCACGAGGAGAAGGATCTCGCTATTTCTGGGGATTATAAAATATTTCTTAACACCCCAATTTGTTGCAGCAGTGCTCAGACTCCACTACACCTTCCATGTTGACTATGACCTGAACGGAAGCCGACCACTTGCGCTTCTCAGTTAATCACAGCGCAATAAATGATGGACTTCCTTTTCCACTGTACTCAATCACACATGCATGTCTTCTCTTACATGCATATATTGCATTTTCATAGTACATGTGCATATATGCCTATTTACCGGTATGTAGGAGAATGTTCAAAAGTATGCAAGACTGAAGAGAAGAAACACTGAATTGAAATTTTTATAAAGTAATCACACACTAACAATGTTAAAAACTCCCAAAAGTCAATTTTTTTCACGATAGAAATGATCAGCAGAGTTAGTTTTGATACTATAATGTCCTTTTTTTAATTATTTAAGCTCAATGTTTGTAAAAAAAACGATATGTCTTTGCTGCTGTTCACTCAAGAGACGTTCATGGCAGCTGGGATATTACCCTTGTGAGGCTTTCAAAGACAGTTGGTAATTCTTATTGTTTACTGAAATAATTAAAGAAATGAAAAAATGAGGAACAATAAATAAATAAATAAATAAATAAATAAATAAATAAATAAATAAATAAATAGGGTGTCTGTCAACCTCATGTAATGTAAAACTTGTTTTAACCGTGTCCTTTTCCTTTTATACAATCGGCAACCGAATCAACTTTAAAATGTGTCTAAAGTTCCAGATGTCTCTCAGTGGACTGCAGCCTGAGGAAGATTTAGTTTGCTTTTCATTTCAAGAAACAAGTTGACCTCGTTGTTGACGACAACAAAAAAGCACTTATTGAGATTTGATGTTTCCGTTTGTGTTACAGTCTAAATCAGAAATCTGGGAGTATTATGTGAGTCTGCAAAAAGAATAAGAGAATTTTTTCTTCTGTTAACACAATTGGATGTTTGTGTCTTTGCATTAGCGCTGTTACCTCAAAATATCATATTTAACTTTTTTAAAGGGGAAAATGAAGAGGATGGTGAAATGTTTGTGTACATAGTTAATAGACTGAACACCAAAAAGATTTTTTTTTTTTTTGGCCTTAATTTGAATCAAAAGTATAAAATATCTACCAAGACCAAAGTTTTTATATTTTCATTTATGTTTAAGAAATAATAATACAAAAAACCCCAGTGAGATTAATAAATTTAATTCTTTCTTCATTTGTAGAAATTGCTTTTTATCAAATTCATTATCTTCATCAGGCAATTTTCATCAATTTTCATTTTGTATCGTTCCGAGAGTTAAAGGGATAATTCAACATTTTGGCAAATTGGCCCATTTAGCGCAATTCCTTAGTCATTTCGGACAGCGTACTTACTTTTTTTGTGAGGACGAGCTGTTGTTTATCCAGAGGTAAGTCGGGGAAGGTTTTCGGGACGGACACAATGGAAGTGGATGGTATTTTTGGTTCCCCTCGTCAAACTCATCAAATACACAATTCAACAACCCCAAAACACTTTGGTGGACACTTTATAATCCACACATTCACTGAGCTGTGGAACAGCAGCAAATAATATTGTAGCGTTACGACACTGAAGCAAATACTGGGAACTACTTTTTCTTTTGAAATCACTACGCCCAGACGCCATGTTTAGTAAGTAGTTCCGTCTTAGCAACCTTTGCATAAACAACTCAATCCCGTAATTCTGTATTAATATTTCACAGCGTAGTGAATGTGCGGATTAAAACGTGTCCACCAAAGTGTTTTGGGGTTGTTGAATTGTGTATTTGATGAGTTTGACGAGGGGAACCAAAAATACCATCCACTTCCATTGTGTCCGTCCCGAAAACCTTCCCCGACTCACCTCTGGATAAACAACAGCTCGCCCTCACAAAAAAAGTAAGTACGCTGTCCGAAATGACTAAGGAATTGCGCTAAATGGGCCAATTTGCCAAAATGTTGAAGTATCCCTTTAAGCCTTTCGTTACACGCCTGGAAACAAGTGGTGTTTCTCTTGTTTGATCATGTGACAAAATGAGCAGAACTTAAACCTCAGAGCCTTCAAAGAAGAGCAGATCCGCGTTCCAGAGCACGAGTCTGCAGAGGTTTCCTGTTATCTGTGGACATTTATGTTTGATTTTCACACTTTATCTAACTGTAATGTGTGGTGCGTGTAGGATTTAGTGGTATTTAGGAAACAGATCCTTTAGTGTTCCTGCAGAGGCCTCAAAACACCAATCAATCAAAGATGGCGTCATGATAATGACTCACTGAAGAGTTAGTGGAGAATATCCGCCTTTCAAGAGAACCTGCAGTGGGAACAAAACACCAAGTACAAAAAAAGTTACAATTCTGGATAAAATCCCATAAGTATTAAATATTCCCCAGTATGTAGCGTTGGTTTGTTTCACTACAGCCACAGTTCAGCACATTTCATGCGATTCTCCCGCTCGCTGCAGCTGAGTAGGAAAAACAAGGAAAATGCAGTCATTTCCCACGGTGCCCGTCCAGCAGCATCACAATCATGTTACTTCATGCTTTAATAGAATGATTACAGCCTTCAGCCTTCAGGAGAGTATAACCATCTTGTAAAGAGAGCTTTGTGTTTCTTCTCCGCTCTTTAAGGCCGAAATGAGTTTAGTTCAGGGACCGAATGACCGCAGCAGGTTTTGTCCTCCAAAATGGGATTGAGTACCAGAAATGGAGAAAATAATGTACCTTGAAATGACAACCTCGAAAACACTAAGAGACAGCCGCTGAACCGGGTGAGCTCAAACCACTGGAAAAGTAGAAAAAACAAAAATCATAATTAAATGTGATCCAAGTTTCACGTCATGTGGAATAAAACATGTAAAGAATCAGATCTTTCCACTGAAACGTCAGACTCCACTGGAGGTCAGTTTGGAGCTATATCGCACACAGGACTCATTTAATGATATCCTTAATGTAAACAGTTAAACAGACTCACTTATTTTGTAAAAACACTAAAAAATAATTTCCAACGCTTTAAATGCAGCGTTCGCCCTGATGTGGAGTTTGCATGTTCTACCTGCTTCGAGGAGAAAATCAAAAGAGACACGTGGACACGCGGCTATGAAAACCACATTTTTCATTTTTTTATTTTTTCAATGCTTAATACCATGGAACAGGATTTTAAGAATGGAAAACCTTATTTTCAATCAATATTTGCCTCAGAATTAATACATGAACTGCATAATAATAATAATATATAAAGTCTGCATTGGTGTTGTGAGAAAAGGAAAAGACAAATGTACAAGGAGGAAGGAGAAGGAGGAGGAGGAGGAGGAGGAAGAGGAGGAGGCACCTAAAACCCCAGCTGGACCTGAACATTCCAACACAAGAAGTAGAAATTAGAAAGTTAATTAATTTACTTCAGAGGCAATCCAGCAACAGGTAGCTGTAGGTCTGTTTCGATGGAAGGTCATTCCTGGTTTTTTTTTTTTTTTTTCTGTTTAAAAGGATTTTTTTTTAAAACATTTACAAGACACCTAACGTTCCATTCAATTCCTATTAAAAACAACAGAGAAAGAGAAAAGAAAAACCCAACTTTAGGTGCATCTTCCGCGTCGACTGATGATAGTTTACAACATTTCATTGTCCGGCCACGTTTCCTGCCAACTCCAGCCATCCAATAAGAAAGAGGAAAAGAAATCTCGCCTGGTTTCACTCAACTCGTGTGCGTATTAAGTGTGTGAGGCGACGGCGCCGCCGTGCACGATGCTGTACAGATGTGTTCACTGGAGGCCACACTACCGATGATATGGCAAAGTCAACAGAACAGGACTTCTGGGATTTTTTTTTTTGTTTTGTTTTGTTTTTTTTTCTTTTTTATTTCCAGGCCTCGGTTTGTTTTGTTCCGGAGTCGGGGCGATACGGCGGGGATAAACGGCGGGCATGCATCTCCCCGTCTACAGGATGAACTTCCCCAAGAAAAAGCCGATGAAGATGGCTGCTATGACGACGAGGAGGGAGGGCAGGGAGGCGGAGCTGGTTTCCCGGGCGACGAGGCCGGTGGAGTTGGACGTCGGGTGGTCCGAGCGGGGCATCTTTCTCATCCGGACGCCTTCCTCCTGAGACACGGACAGGAAACCAGACAGATTGTTACAGGCGGTCAGTTTGGTTCTTTATTTCTGTTGATCAGCTGTAGAAAGTCTAAACTGCAGCTCAGACTGAACCAGACTCCACAGTGTGACCTCTTTGACCTTTAGTTGCCGGTTCTCCTCAGTCAGCTTGTTGATCTCGGACTGCAGCCTCTTGCACTTCTCCATCACTTTCTTGGTCTCGGTGTCGTCCAGCGCGGCGGCGGGCGCCGAGGCCGCCGACGGGTCGGCCTTCACGGAGTTCACGAGCGGAGCCGCTTTGGTGGCGTCCACGTCATTCTGCCCGGCGGAGAGAGGAAACGAAGGAGTGAGGTGGCAGCCGGTGTGAAAGAAAGGCAGCTTTGTAGGAGAAGGAGTGGATTAAGGACAGCGGGGAGGAGAGGCGACAGCGGGGAGGAGAGGCGGCGGCGGCAGCGCCTCCCTCCCCTCTGAAGTCTGATGAGCGACAGAAAACATGACGACACTCGAAGAGCCTGGAAAGAAAACTACCCTGCTTCTTCTTCAGCGGATTATCAGTCTCCTCTGTTTACACCACTGTCTCCCTTCAGCGCGCACACGCGCGCGCACACACACACACACACACACACACACACACACACACACACACACACACACACACACACACACACACACACACACACACACACACACACACTCTCGTATTTCTATCCTTGTGGGGACCTTCCATTGACTCCCATTCATGTCTAGCCCCTAACCCTGACCCTTACCCTAACCCACACCACAACAAAGCCTAACCCTAAAGAAATGTTTTTGCACTTTTACTTTTTTCAGTAACAACAACATGGTCAAGAAAACACTGTTTCTCCTACTTAGGACCGGAAAAAGGTCCCCACAAGGCACGTCGTTCCACGTTTTGCTATCCTTGTGGGGACATTTGGCCCCGACAAGGATAGAAACACACACACACACACACACACACACACACACACACACACACACACACACACACACACACACACACACACACACACACACACACACACACACACACACACACACACACACACACACACACACACACACACACACACACACACACACACACACACACGAAAACAAAGCTTCAAACTTCAGGCAGAACAGGAACGAGTTGATGGAAACCCAGAGATAGCTCCTATCAGATCCCTTCAGAGACGTGACGGAGGCTTCAGGCAGGACAGAATGTTCTCTCTCTATCGCTCTCTGAACTTGCTCGCTCATCGGCGGCGCCGTTTACGCCACGGCCATCCAGACAATGCATCACTTCTGTTTCGTAAAAGTTCTGCAACGAAGTTCTGAAAACGATTTCCGTTTCCATGGAAACAGCAGAAACAATGAATGCAGTGTAGTTTCCCTGTTGGCCACTAGTGGGTGCTGTCATCTTCATTCTGTGTTCTCACTCAACCTGCAGGCTGGTTACAAATAAAGTTTTTTGATTTGACTGATATGGACAGATCACCAAGTTAGATTGTTGTCACGGTGAGGATTTGGACCCCTGGCTGTTTGGTATTCATTCGACACCGAGATGTATTTTTTTTTTCCACCAGCGTTTGAAGCATTCTGGAAATCTGCTCAGCTTAGCGTCCAACAAGAAGTCCTGAATCAACAAAGTTCCCTCATGAATAAATGTATGCGGGCCGTCCAGCGGTGTCTCTTACCACTTTATCGTTTTCAGAAGGCAGCTCGAACACGCATCTCAGCTTGGAGTCCATGAGATCGTCGGGTTTCGCGTCTTTCCACTGGTGAAGATGAAAAATGGAGCGGTTAACAGCTGGATCCTGTCCCCACACACACACACACACTCACACCTACATCCTAACAATGCAGTGTGTAGCAGTTTATCTTAATATGACGAATACAACTGACTCAACGTTCTCAGAGAATTTATTTGAGAGATACGGAACAGTATTACACTTTCCTGTGTTTTCAGGACCCAAAACATCAGTTCAGTGTGAGCATGCTGAGGACTGGCTGAGGCTCTGCTGCCCTCTGGTGGACAACTGGAACTGTTCTTCACTTCAAAAACTCGGCTGAAGAGTTCTGGTGCTTCACTCAAACACAGAAACATTTAACTGGGTGATGGTTAAAACCCAGTCTGAATGATTCTGCCCTGACCCCTCTGCCCCTGACCACAAACAGCTCAGCTTACAAAGTCTGAGCTGCAGAAGAAGAATATCGCTGCTTTTTGAGTTCAAGACGCTCATTCTTCCCTCATCACGGACTTCAGCAACCTGTTATGGTTAAAGAAAACGAACTCAAAAACTAACGCCGTTCTCGCTCTCAGGAAATCCTTTTGTTTGTTTCAGGTAAAACAATTTAACTGAACACAAAAGAAACTGTTTTTAACAGCTAAAATGATTTATTTCTCTAACAACAGAGGACGACGACTTACCAATGAATCCATGTCGGAAACGTTTCCACTGGCAAAGATGGTCTGCACCATGAATTTGTGTTTACTCTTCTCATTGGGGTCGTAGTCGAAGGGTTGTAGCATAACTGTCAGCGAGAGATGGAACAACGTTAATAAAGTCAAGACAAAACGCCACTTTAAAGGAAATGAACTCAGAATAACTCAGTGAGAGTAGCAGGTCTGCGGTGGTAAACATGTCGGAGGACGGACCCAGTCTGATGCGACAGCACGACTCCTATTAACCAATCCAGAGCAGACAATTGTTTGATTACCCAGAAACACCCTCACATGCACAAACATCAGATATTCAGTAAAAGGATTACTCCGAATAAGATGTTTCAGGAGGCGCTCCAAAGATGTTTTGGATTTTATGCAGTAATTTTGTTAAATCTGGAATCCGATATTTCTGTTACGTCACCTTTCAGTGACTCCTCTAATCACATTTATTTAGTTTTTGGTAGTTTTTGTCTCTGCAGGTCAGCGTCACACCACAGCTCCAGTACTTTAACATTACAGCATCAGGGAGTGTGAATCTGACCTTGCCGGCAAGCTGAATTCTCACGGTATTTGTTCTCAGACACCATGAGAATCGATCTTGTACCGCTCGCGCCTACGAGCTCGGGATCGGACTTTTTTCGGCCAGACCAATCACACGTCGGTTAGGGTGGGACATAAAGCTTTGACGGAAGCAGGAAGCGACGGACTGCTAATAATATTAGCATGGCTAGCAAAAACAATGGATGTCCCGACAGCGATTAAATCCGTTTTGGATGAATCCTCTATTGCGTCTTAGAAAAACGATCAGCAAGAGGTTTTTTCTTTGCAGTGATTGGCTGAAACCAAACTTGGTTAGGCGGGCGCACTGTGTCCTTCAGTCCAATGAACGCAAAGAGTTCTACAGCAAGTCCCTCCTTCCCCGAACCGATTTGCCGAGTGAAATCCCAGATTGACATGTGAAGCAATTCGTTGCTGCACATGTCAGTATGGCTTTTGCCAGGTTAGTGTGAATCTACCAGCGACTCCAAAAACTCACCGGAGATGTTGACAGCGGCGCCGGCCTCGATGACGCCGCTGTTCGGCCGTACGCAGTACCTGCGCGGCGCCGTCGTCTTCACTTTGAAACAGACTCTTCTGTCAGACGGGTTCTTCAGTTTGAGGTTGGTGGTGACGACGTCTGTGAAGGGACCTGGAAGACACAAGCGTTTCCACATTGATTCCAAGTTGGAGATAAAAACGTGGCGTGTCGCAGAAAACCTCCAGTTTCATTCAAATATAAAAAGAGATTAAAAAGATGAAGGCCTAAATGAGCAGAAAGATTTAACAGGAGAGTATTTCTTCTGCTCAATACCCAGCTGGAGCAACGGCGGCAGCAGAGCAGTGATTTACCGCCGCGTACGGCGGCGAGCTAATTATCAATAACGACTCGGGGAAAAGAAAAATAAATCTACAACATGCAACTTCCCTGGCAGGCTTAATAACTTCAAGCTGATCTGAAAAGCATTAGAGCCATGTGGGGCTCCTCAGGGGTCTACCGAGGTGAAGCCATAATCCCAGTTTGAGTTTGAATGTGCGGCGCAAACGATGACGGCGCAAACGATGACGGCGCAAACGATGACGGCGCAAACGATGACGGCGCAAACGATGACGGCGCAAACGATGACGGCACAAACGATGACGGCACAAACGGTTCCCCCAGAACCCCCTGAGTTCTGGGAGATAACGCGACCGTGGCGTCCCGTGTGGATAACCGTCACTGGAACGGCCCATCAGGAACGACCATCTTGTGACAGAGCTGGCTTCACATTAGCTCCTTAACCACCGTCAGCAGCTCGGACCGGGTTGAGTCCACGCCAAGTCACAGGTACTGCGAAGACAATCGGCACATTGAGCCGTGGAGCTGGGACGCGGGACGGTCCCATGATGTTTGGATACTGCCACGGCAGGGCAGGGGGGCGGCGGCGAGTGGCCTCAGCCCATTTCACCTGCAGCGCTACTGGATCTGACTTCAGAGTCTCAAAGTTCAGCGGCGGCTGGTTTTTATGGGACGGATGACGTGTGTGTCCTGTGACGACCGCCTGCCGGGGATCAACCTGAAGCGCACCGCCTCACTACAGACCGCCAAACACACAGTTGAAGGTAGCCGTTACAGAAAATGATGTTCAAGGTTTTTCCAACCTCTTAAGAAAGCAAAACAATGAATCATCAGCATAGAAAATTTAACTTCCTGAGAAAACATTGCAATATAAGCTAGAATAAAATGTCTTCAGGCTTTTTTCATGTTGTTCTACGAGCCTAATGTCAGAAGGTAATCTAGAGCATACAATGTAATCTCCAGAATAAACTAATTTACAGTGAGTCGGTAATCAGCAGCCTCGACAGCGATATCCCCAAGAAGCAGAAACATTGAAATACTCCTTGCACTTTCCGCGGCGGTCACGGCCCGGCTGGAGCTGCAGAGTGGACAAAGCCCACATTTATTCCTCCTTCACACCCAGAGCTCGGAGATAAGGCGCTACGCATGACCCGATAGGACAGACTCCACCCGCCGGAGCCGACATGTTCAACACAGGTGCGCCACAGTGGCATTCCTGTAAACCTGAAAAACCTCATCACACACACAACACAACACACTGCAGCTGATGTTTGTGTGTCTGTAGGCGGTTGTGTGCTGCTGCTGCTGCTGCTGCACAGCCAGGGGCGAAGAACAGGCTTCTTCCCAAAATACATAAAAGAGGGAGATACGTTAAAAACTGGTAATTGCTCCTATAGAAGCAATGTGAGGTTGACTGCGAGGTGTTTGTACAGTACAAGCTTCCTGCGGAACGCCAGATGTTCGCCCACGCCGCCTGAATGCACCGCCTGACTCGGAGAAGCCACCTTCACTCCAGCACCGGCTCTCATCTTGTTGCATGTGTGCTGAGTGAGGGTCCCCCCAGGCCGGTCCCGCGCTAAAAATACCGGCCAAGGAAAGGAGGGCTGCCCCCTCTAGCTCGCGGGAGGAATCCCAGCAGAGGCTGGAAAACAGATCAGCTCTCAGATACACGCCGACCAATTTAGCTCGGAGCTGTGGTCATCTTCCTTCTCCTCAGATCGCCTGTCAGGGTGCGAATAGGAACATTTACATCTCTCCTCAGTGTTCCTCTTTAAATTTCACATGCTGAAGGAAAAATACAGGCCGATTCCAGATGCAGGATTTCAACATGAGCTTACAGGTCAGCCTCCTGCTAAGAAGACAAACCAAGATATTTGCACCTGCTTTGCATCGATTTACATTTCACCCTCAGCCACTGGAACGGGTCAAGGACCGTCTCCCATGCAGCTGAAGATGATCAGCATCAACATCACACGCCTGTTATTTCACACACATCACATGACGCTGATACTGATCATCAATAGAGGACGATCGGCATTTGCCCCTGCGTGCAGGGCAAAAGTTTAATCTGCCGGGAGAAAACAACCCGTGTCACTGATCTGTGATCGGAACTAGACAGGAATTAGTAAATCACGTAACAAACAAGTTGATGATCAGATTAGAGCAAACCATGTCCACCAGGCTGGGTGTCAATATGATTTTCAGGTCAGTCCGGAGACACGGATCAATTTAAGTAGTTAAGTTATGACTGTTAATCAATTCAAAACGCTACACTTGAAAAATTATCTGATTATTACACTGATAAGAGCGGTGAGTTGAGCAGCAGTGGTTTAGAAGTTTGAATTTGAAGTTAAAAGGTAGGTTTGAATCCCACAGTGGAGAGGTCACAGCTGTGGGTCCCTGAGCAGGACCCTTGACCCCTCCAGTAATGTGGCCACACCTCTGCGTCCCAGAAATATGAAGGATCAACATGGGAAAAAATAATTTTCCCAAGTGGATGAATGAAGTTTGATTAGTTAAAACAACCTGACGATTCAGCTCCTTGTTTTCTTTTCAAGCAAATAGAATATGCTCATTTTTTTTCCAGCAATATAAATGAAATCCGACAGCAAAAACATTAAATTCCAGGTCTGAATTGTGTACGAATGAGGAAAATGTGATGGGTTTCACATTGAAGACGACATCTCTATCATTAAAGCTGTCCTCTGCTCTGGTATGTCAACTCTCCACTTCACAAACAGTCAAGTTCAGGCTACAGCCTGCATCCATTTTTCTAGAAACAATTGGAAGACAATGAGCTGACAGGCTCTTGTTTCCAGCACAGAGGCTTTCTCTGACCATAAAACTGTGTCTCGCCACCACAGATTAGTAAGGAGAGAAGAGCACAATGGATTTACAGGAGTATTGGTGGTTTATGAGGATAAAGTGATCAGTAATCATTACCATGGCCTTGACAGGCTAACTACACTGGAAACACTGTTCTGTCATTCACTGCTAATGCAAGAAGCAACAGTTGGATCCATACAGATGAATCATTCAAGCTTCATCCAGAAATCCCCCCCATTAACAAGGTTAAAGATGTCGATTTATGAGCTTTATTTTAGGGAAAGAGGTTTATTATGTGGGTGAAGCTGCTAGCTGCACGTCAACTTGTACATTAGCAGGCTAGCCTGGCTATCGTTAGCCAACGGTGAAGTGACACATCAGTGAAGCTTATCTCTGCTAAGAAATCAGTGTCAGCCTCAAACTTTGGTTTATCAACCAAACTCAAGAGGATGGGACACTCGAGAGGATGAAAAAGCACTTTCGAGGTGACTGGTTTGGGAGAGACGGGTTGATATTAGCCGCAATTCGAGCTAAAAACTCTGCCGTGACTACGCTACACTTCGCCCAGTTAGCCAACTTTGTCAGTCGTGTTGCTGCAGGTAAATGAGAATATATTTCCCTCAGGTGGGAGACTGCAGGCTGCACAAAGATGGACAAAGTTTATTTCACGTAAAAGCGGCGTGAGGCTTTTCGGGGAGAGTCCGAGCCTGAATGGACCAACAGTTTGTTGCTAGCTGTAGCAGCAGAGGCGCAGCAGGTCCAGGAACATTCTGCTGACATGAAGTGTTTCCCGGTGGCCTCACCGCCTCCCACCCCCCCCAGGCTGGGTGTTGTCACTCAGGTGGCTGGCTAGCTGCACGCCACGCCGGGTATCCCCGTCACTCCAGCGCGGGGCTCCGGCGGCCTGCCCCCGCTAACTTAAAATGGCGGTGAACGCGAGCTGAAATCACTCCAGCCGGATTATTTCACCCACCTTTAAATCTGAGGTCGGATGGAGGGTCGAGGACGAGGATCTGGTCCAGCTTTGACATCTTGTCTGAGGGGGGTGCGCCTGATGTGGGTATCGGGGGGTGAGTGACGGTGTACCGGATCCCCGCTGCTCCGCTCCGCCGCCGCTTCCAGCACCGAGTCAACGCGGACTGAGCGGCGGGAGCGAGCACGCCGTTTTTACCAAGCCCGGAGCGCGCCGGTGCGCTGCCCCCGCTGCGCGCCCCCGCGTCGGATCTGATTAAAGTTCAGAAAACTGAGGAAAACATCTTCAAATGACACGAATCAAGATCTGATGTTGGCATGCTTCAATAAGCTCAAAAAGTACCGAAAACCCAGACCAGAAATCATTTAATCTGATCACTGATCAAAGTCTGACTTTAAATTTACGATTATGAACTTTTAATTAAAATTCTGACTTCTGACTCAAAGTTTAGATTTCTTCTCTAAGGTTTGACTTTTTGATCACATTTTTTTCTTCTCAAAATTCTGACTTTGCTCTCAAAATCTGGATCATTTTTCTCGTCTGGACTTTTCCTCTCAAAGTTTAAGCTGTTTTCTCAAAAGCATTCACGAAACTACCAACTTTAGTCCACAAATGTTACTTTTTTCCCTCAGATTGCTGACTTTTACCTGAAATTATTTCTTTTTAAAAAGAATGACTACTCTTTTCTATAAAATCCAAAATTTTTCCTCTAAAATTTATAGTTTCGGACTACTTCTGATTTCCAGAATTCTGTTTTCTCTAGAATTTTGTGTTTTCTTCCCAGGGCCGGGTCTACGCAGGGGCAAGAGGGGGCCTGGCCCCCTCAAATAAATGTTGTGCCCTCTCAACCCCCGCTGAACGCACGTTTGTGCCCCCCCATACACTTGATATGCCCCCTCTGAGAGGAATGTCTGGCAACAGGTCTGTTTCTTCCTCTCAAATGTTTCTCCTTTTTCTCACAGTTTTGACCTTTCTCATCAAAATGTACACGTTTTCTCAAAAGTTTAACTTTTCATTCACAAAACTCTAACTCGATTCTACAAATTTTACAGCTTTTCTAAGATGTCTGATTTTCTTACTTTCTACAAAGAATTGTTTCTAATTCCTCTAAAATCCTGATTTTTCTTTAAAATTCCAGCCTTTCTCTCATAATTTCTGACTTTTCCTCCCAAAGTTTAGGATTTTTTTTCTCTCAAATAAAAGTCTGACTTTTCATTCACAAAACTTTTTCCACCTTTTTCTCAGATTCCTGACTTTAGTTAAAAACTCTTAACAGTTGCTTATTTGATGTGATTTGCTATGTATCATATTTTATTTATTATTTTTTTAGATTTCATTCTAAAAAAGTAAGGAATTTCCCTCAGGGAGTAACAATGTATGTTCGATTCTTTTCTAGGAATTGAACCTTTTGTTTCAAACCACTGACAATTTTATTACTATAAATTCTTACATTTTTTTCAAATTCAGATCTTTTTCCCCCCTGAAATGTTTAGAATGAGTGTTTTCTGGTATCTGAGAATATGTCATGACAATACCAGGCCAGATTAATAAAATATAACAACAAAAGACATTTAAAAGACACTCATTCGTTTTTTTGTTTTGTTTGTTTTTTTTACCTAACACTGCACCTTCTCACATCTATAAATTCAGACAGCATGTTTTATTTTTTGAAGTATTAACATATATAATTTTTCTTTATAGTTGTAAAAAGTGACATTGTAGAAGCTGTCTTCTCAGTTTAGGTCTGAGGACGTTTACCCTGAGTTTAATGTCAGATGCTTTTCTTGAGTTTTAATTAAAAACATGTGTTTGAGGCATGGCACTTTACATTCCTGTTTATATGTATATCCGAATAAAGCTCAATTCGCCTCTAACATGACCATGTAAACGAGTTAAAACTTTTATCGGAATTAAGTTTGAATCTCCTTCCGAGCGGAATTATATGTAAAT
Organism: Salarias fasciatus; assembly: GCF_902148845.1. Lineage (NCBI taxonomy): Eukaryota > Metazoa > Chordata > Actinopteri > Blenniiformes > Blenniidae > Salarias > Salarias fasciatus. Next base: position 7,010,699 of record NC_043762.1, read on the forward strand.
TAGGCGGGACTTTATTGCGGTCGTTCTGCGCATGCTCGTCCATGACGCAATATTCCAAGATGGCGCCCCGCGGTTCTACTTGTACCGAGACGATTTATTTAGCGGGAGCTTTAGAAGAAATTGATACATTTAAAAGAACAGATTTTCAAAGTTATGGCATCAAAGTTATTCGAGAAAGAAAGAAAAAATAGTAGCTGTCAAAATTCTTTGTTTACTTCCGGGAGATAGCACATCCACAACCTCTGCAATCAGAATGCTTCACAGCCCCCAGCACAAGACAGGATTTAATCATTTTTTCCCACAACAACACCAAGTTCAGGAGTATAATTCAGAATGACTGAATTCAGAATAAACCAATTCCTAATTAAAAAAAAAAGGTAAACGGTAAATGGACTACACTTATATAGCGCTTTTACACTGCATTCACAGAGCCCAAAGTGCTTTACACTGCGTTATCACATTCACCCATTCACGCACACATTCACACACCAGTGGAGGCGACACCACCACTGATGTGAAAACACCAATGTAACCACACTGACTGATGACTCTACACAGTGTGATCGTCTGTGTTTTTTCCACATTCAGGTTGGGACCTGCCTCCACTCACAGGTTTTCTCCAGGTTGAATAAAACAGCAGAGATGCCAAAGACGGATGGATGAGTCAGTAGTTATAAAAGAGGGGCTGTATTTTCAGATGTGAACCAAAACGCAGCGTGAAGTTCAGCTTTTTGAGATCCCAGAGATAAACAATCGGTCACACCTGAACCCTGATGTGTGTGAGAGAACATGAACCTTTAGACACACAGACAGACTGAGATGTTATTTAAGAGGAATCCTGATGTGACATGGACGTGTTTGCTTGGTTCCTCTGACCGTTGACAACTTAAATCCTGCTTCGTGACAAGGAGCGAGGACATGTAAGCTGCTGAGAGGAGTAATCCACTGCCGAGCAGCGGGACGCCCCCTCTGCATCTCATCAGCGCCTTTCACGTCTTTTCGCAAGGTCACATGAAACACGGATATGCAAAAAAATACTGGAAGATTATGTATTTTTCAGTGGAGAGAAATGTAGTTCTCCAGAGAGAGTAGAGCTCTTCCACTGCTGGTGTCAAAGTAGGATTTTTTTTTTTTCCCATAACGCACTTGGTCATGACAGCACTAAAGGATTCAGCTGCATATCAAAACTGTGTCATTTTCCATGAGGTTTCAGCTCTCTGTGCTGTCAGAGTGGCACAGTGAAGACGCACATCGATTTCCCACGGATAGAAACGTTCAGGTGGGAGTCTCATCTCTTAACCTTTGATAATCCACTTATCTTTATCTTTACAAAACCTGGATTCTTTTTAGGTTTGCAACAATTCAAAGTCAGTTCAAATGAGCACCAATAAATGATTATTAGATAAAATGGAAAACTGAAAGTAACAACTTATGGTTAAAATAATTTTTTTTTTCATGGAAACAGAGGCGGTTTTTGATATGGACGACATAGGAAATTGCCCAGGGCGGCATTCTCTAGGGGGTGCCATGGGAATGAAGAAGAAAAAACAAAACATTTGTTTGTGCTCAGCACTCATAAGGGCATATCATGGGTAACAAATTAGCGCCCTCTAAAGGTGGGAAAATCGAGGAGGGGGGGAGGGTGGGTGGGGGGCAGATTGATGCCTGGCCACACAACACATACTGCTTCAAAATTAATTCTATTTCATAATTAATACAGACCCACACATAACTGACTGGAACATAAAAATAATGGGGAAAAAAAAATCAATGTAAATTTTTTTACGTCACGTGACCCCAGACTTCGGTTGATTTATGGGTGAACCGTGACTGGAAGGTGTTGGCGAAAAGTAATGTTTTGATATCCATGTCACAGGTGCAGGTGGGAAGGACCCAGTTGCAGGCAGCCAGGTGGAGTTCAAAAGTCATTTATTTGCAGGAACACAGGGATGCAGCGATACAGGGAAGCAGGATACAGAAACGCAGACAGACCCACAAGGAGCCGACAAGACACACCGGGGGAGCAGGACTTAAGTAGGGGCAGACATAGGTGTGGCACATTAGGTGATAAGGAGGCAGGAGAACATGAGGGCAGACAAACACAAAACAGGACCCAAGCGCCCCCATATAGCCGCAGGGGCACAGGGCGTGACAGTCTGGTCTTAAATGATGATCATGGATCCAAGTAAAAGACGGAATAAGCCATCAGATGTGTGTGTGTGTGTGTGTGTGTGTGTGTGTGTGTGTGTGTGTGTGTGTGTGTGTCTGTGTGTGTGTGTCTGTGTGTGTGTGAGAGAGCGAGAGCGAGAGAAAGAGAGAGAGAGACAGAGCTTAGTAAAGCTTATTCAAACATACTTCTCTCCTTGGACTTGCCATCACAGCATCAATCATATAGTTGCACAAGAGATGATATAATTGATGAATTTGCATCAGCGAAGGCAAGAAAAGTGAAGTTTTAGATTGCACTTCACACCTGTTGTTAATATCAGTTCTAAACAGGGTGAAAAACCCAAGCTGAAAAATAGTTTGCGGCAGGGTTTTTTTTTTTTTGTTGCTTCATTCTTTCTCAGTTTATATGCTCTATTTTATTTATTGATTTTTTTCCTTGTTCCTGTTTCTTTTTTTCGTATTTAGGATTATATATAGAGTTTTTTTTTTTTTTTTTACTTTGTTCAGATATTATTCAAGCATGTGCAATTTATATAATGTTTTTTATTTATTGATCTTGTTTATCCACTGTTTTTGTATTCAAGATTATATTTAATAAAATAATCCAAAAATAATATAATGTATTGCTATATATTGTTTTGGTGGTGGGGTTTGGAGTTAAGTTTTTGTTGGGCGTGGGGGGGCGGGGGAGGCCCTGGACGATTCTTGCCCAGGGCGCAATTGTAGCCAGAGCCGCCTCTGCATGGAAACACAAATCTACTAAATCATCGGCGTAAAACATGAGGCCTGTAGGCCAACAACGGTCCACAAGAGGCTCCAATCAGGCCCGCCAAATTACCCAACAGATTGAAAATTTCAAACAACACAGATGTTTTTCTTTCAAAAAATTTCTTAAGAGAAGCGAACACAACACTGAGACACGAGCAGAGACATTGGTGACGCTGCCGTTAAAGATCATAAACTAGCATCAGAATAAAAGTTGCGCTGTCAGGGAGTTTGTAAAAACATGCAGACTTTAACAGCGAAAGGAGAACTTTTGTTGGACATTACAATGTATTTTGCACAAAAACACTTAACTAAAATTATCTCACTTATACTTACTTAGTGCTCCAGCGAGGGTCAGGCTATCCCATCCCACTGCGTTGAGCCGACCCAGTGAACCAGTTTTTTCCAGTGCTGGCGATCTTGTGCCAGCTGTTTTGCATCCTCCACAGCAACTCCGTGTTGTTGGAGGTCGCCCACAACGACGTCAAGTCATCAGGTGCGGGGTTTCCCTCATGATTTTCTCCAGCCTGCGGCCTTTGGATCAAACTGGAGAATGGCTCATGTCCGATGTTCTGGGAGTAGACGGTGGACATGGTCGAGGCAGCGGGTGCGGCGTTGTGCGACCAAGGAAGATGCTCGGGGCTGGCCTGTGCAGGCTCTAAGCACTTCATTGGAAACTCGCTGGGGCCACCTGATGTTCTCGATGGTTCTCAGAGCCCTGCTATCAAAGCCATCGATTCTTGCGGCCAGAGTGTTGTTCTGAGCCATAAAGCAGGATGGAGAGTACTGCTAATTTGTAAATCCGGAGCTTCGTCATGCGTGAGATGGTCTGGTGCCACCAGAGTGGTTTCCAGAGAGACTGCAGAGCAGACGCTGCCAGGGCTCGTCTGTGATTGATCTCTTGTTTTAGGTCCCCGCTGTCTGTCACCATGGATCCCAGGTACACAAAGATCTTGACAGGCTCTACGATGTCGCTCCCAATTTGCATGGGAGGTGGATCTGGTCCATCACCGACATGCATGAACTTGGTTTTAGTCCAGCTCACTTGGAGGCCAAGTTGTGCTGCCTCCTCACAGTAAACGCCCAGAGCGTCTCTCAGCTGACTGTAGTTTGTGCTGAGCAGGATTGTATTGTTAGCGTATTTTAGGTCAGTCAGGTGATAGTTGCCGAAGGACACTCCAGGGACGTGCTCGCAGACCTTGGACATCAGATGGTCAATGGTGTGGTTAAAAAGATCAGGAGCAGCCACACAACCCTGGCGAACGCCACTGGAGATGGTAAACCAGCTGGAGTCAATACCGTTAATACGGACACAGCTCTCTGCGTTGCTGTAGAGCAGCTTGAAAAGAGCGATGATCTTGGGTGGTGCTCCAAGGGTTTGGACGATGTTCCACAGCGAGGAGTGGCAGATGGTTCTTCAGGGCAGCTCTCACTTCCCGGGTGTTATAGAGTCCATGCAGCAGGCGTCGCTAGGGGGAGCAGCGTTTGCAGCCTCTAGGAGGGTGGGATCAGCCGGGATGGTGTTGTGCTGCAGGAGGAGGCTAAAGTGTTCTTTCCAGCGCTCGAGGCAGTTGGCTTCAGTTGTGATAAGATTACCGTCAGAATCTTTTACCAATTCTGTCTTTATGTGTGGCCGGCTACGGGCTTGGCGCAGTAGACTGAATACACGGCTCAAATTATTGTTGTTGGCCGCGGACTCAAGCTGTCGGGCTTCTGCTTCCCAGAACCTCTCCTTATCCTCAGCAATGGCCACATTGCGCAGGCGGTTCAGTCGCCTATACTCCGTGTGATCGCCTCAGAGCCAGGCCTCATGCCGCAGGTCGATGATGTTTAGTGTCCTCTCTGATATCCAGGGCTTTCTTGCAGATAATCGTGAACGTCTGAGGACATTGTGAGCAGACTGGAGGACACTTTCCTTGAAGGTCGCCCAATCTGTCACTTTGTCGGGAGCCAGGGCATCAAGAGCACAGCGGATGGAGCGACTGAAGTCTGTGGCGATGTTGGGGTCGTTGAATTGGGAGGAGTTGGGGCGAGGCAGAGTCTTGTGCTGGTTGGCTCAGAGCTTTAACTTTTAAGAGCTGGGCCACCAGCAGACGATGGTCTGTGTTGCCAAGCTGTGCTCCTCTGTACACCCGGCAGTTGGTGACAAATGACTTTCAGCGTCGAGAAATGAGGATATGGTCCAGCGCTTTCCTGGTTCTGCCATCTGGGCTGTACCACGTCCAATGATGGATTTGTTTCCGGGGAAACCAGGTGTCGGCAACGCAGAGGCTGTTATGGTGGCAGAGGAGGAGGAGGCGGTTACCACTGTCATTTGTTTTCCTGTCGATGAAGGTGGTGCCGAAGGTGAGCCAGGGGACCGATCGCTGCTGGATAGAGTGGCGTTGGTGTCAGTGAGAATGATGGTGACGTCGTGTGGTGGAGCTTGGCTGACAGCCAGATGGAGTTGGTCGAAGAACGCGTCCTTTACATCCTCACCAGCGACATCCGTGGGGGCATAGGGACAACCACTGTCATCTTGCCTTGGTGGTGGAGGAAGCGAGCAGACAGTAGTCTGTCGCTTAGAGGTGTCCAGTTGATGAGGGACCTCCGGAGGGCTTTTGGAATGGCGAGAGCCACACCATAAAGGCTGGTCCGGCTCTCGGGGCCACTCCAGATGTAAAAGTTTAGTTTAGTTTAGTTTAGTCTTTATTTGAAGGGACAATGTACAGAGACATTAAGTTCAAGACAGAGATGTTCTGCACCAGATTATAGCTACACAGCTAGTTTCCATCTGCAGTCCATGCTTGAAAGTATAAAATTTACTTACATTACATCAATACAAGCACTTAAAAATTCACTCTCTCAGTTACCTAGCACTCACACATGCAACATTTGTCCACACAATCTCATCACAACCCAGACACACAATCAAATCCATGTTCTGTTTACATACACATATCATTTACAATGTCACAATAAAAGTTAGAAACACCCATATTTACATATAAAATATTGCACATTTACACCATCTCAGTTCTGTTCATACGTGCTCGGGCTCATAGCCTAGATCTTAAGAACCCAGTGTGTGTTGGCAGTGTTGATTATTCCCCAGCCATTTTTTAAGTTCTGTTGAAAAGGTGAGATAATTTGTCTGAATTTTCAGAGTAGTTGGCAGGTCATTCCAGTCCTTAATAGCTTTGTAAGAGAAGGCTGACTGGGCAAATGTTGTTTTAAGTTTTGGTATATGGCATTGCCCAGTGGTAGAAGCTCGTGTGGATCGCGATGTTACTGCCGAGGTGTACTTGATAAAGTTCTGAAGAGGTGCGGGTGCAGAGTTATTTAATATTTTGTGTGTCATTCTAATTGAGGCATATTTCTGGATGTTGTTGAAGTTTAACATTCTGTATTTTTGAAGGATTGTGCAGTGGTGGTATTGGCGTGGCTTCTTGTCTAGAATTTTGAGTGATTGCTTGTGCAGTGATTCCAGCGGCCTCAGGGTGGTTTTATTGGCCTGGGACCAGCAGGTTATGCAGTAATAAAATCTGGACATAATCATGCTGTTAAAGTAAATCAGAGCTGCCTCCAGTGTTAAAGAATTCCTGATGCATTTGAATGTTTTGATGTTGTATTTTATACTATGGCACATTTGTTTTATATGTTTTTTAAAGGTGAGATGTGGGTCTAACATGATGCCCAGGTATCGATACTCTTTTACATTTTGTTCTATTTCTCCATTCACGGTTATGCCTGGGAAAGATGATTGCTTATTGTTATTTACGAAGTACATTGTGGCAGTTTTCTTAACGTTGAGTGTGAGACGTGAATCATTAAGCCATTTGGACACTTTTTCCATCGCCGATGTAAGCTTCTTGGCCACTTGCTCTGCGTCTTTCCCCCAGGTATAAACAACCGTATCGTCAGCATACATTTGGATGTTCACGTCCTGGCACACAGACGGCAGGTCGTTTATATATAGGGAAAAGAGAAGTGGTCCGATGTTGGAACCTTGTGGCAGGCCAATGTCTGTGGCTGCAATGTCGGATGTGGTATTGTCGATACGGACGCATTGGGTTCGTCCAGACAAGTATGATTTTAGCCAAAAGAGAGTACTTGTGGACAATTTAAGATGTACTAGTTTGGTAAGTAATATGGGATGACTTACGGTATCGAATGCCTTTCGCAGATCTAGAAATATTGCACCTACAACTCCTCCGTTATCCAGACTCTGTTTTATTGTCTCTGTGAGAAGGCAGCATGCAGTTTCGGTTGAGTGGTTAGCCCGGAACCCAAACTACATGGGATGTAATAATCCTTCATCCTCCAGATGTTGTGTGAGTTGCTCAGTGACCACTTTTTCAAGAGGTTTTGATAATACGGGAAGAATGCTTATTGGTCTGTAGTTGTTAATGTCTTGTTTATTTCCTGCTTTATGAATAGGGATGATAGTGGCTCTTTTTAACGTGTTAGGGAAGGTATTTTCAGCAATAGATTGATTTATCAGTTTTGTTATGGGTGGAGTTAGAATTTTTTTTTTTAATGTTTTTATAAAAAGGGTGTCCATAACAAATATATCTTTGGACCGTGAGCTGGATAGTGAGGAGAGGATTTTATTCACTTTAGGTTCACTAGTTACTTCTAATTGTAGTCCGTTTTTGTTGTTTATTATGATTTCACTACCGCATGTTTGAGTAAAGTTTTTGTTTAGGGCTTGTACTGACTGAATAAAGCTTGAATTAAAGTAGTTGCTAACTTCAGAGCTATCAGTAATAATGGTGCCGTTTATATTTAAAGTTATTTCTTCATTTCTTATCTGTCCTCTACCTGTAAGTTTATCGATACTTTTCCATAACTGTCTGATATTTCCTTTTGCTGCTTTGATTATCTCTAGGTGAAAGTCAGCCCTTGCCTTTCTAAGAAGTGCAGTAACTTTATTTCGCAGACTTTTAAATACCATACGATCCGCATTTTGGCGGGTTTTGTTAGCTCGCTGTAGAGCAGAATCCCTGTTTTTCATTAACTTCCAGATTGTTTCATTTATCCAAGGTATTTTCTTTTTTGTACCTTGTTTTCGGGTCTGTGTTTTTGTATATCTGGAGATAATTTCATTTATTTTTGTCATTATTTCATCACAAGCCTGATTGGTGTCAGCCCATTGGACAATATCATTCCATGGGACATTTTTAAGTTCGTTTTCTAGCACCTGTCTATCTTTTTTAGGTATAAAATGCATGCACCTTGAACTTTGTGTATCTTTATATCTATGTTTTGAGAGTTTCCGAGTTATCAGAGTCATGTTATGATCTGATAGGCCGGTTAGTAAGTTGTATGTTTTTGTTATGCGATCAGGTTTGTTAGTGAAGATCAAATCTAGGAGGGTTCGGGAGGATTGTGTTATTCTGGTAGGAGAGTTTATCATTTACGTCATGTGAAGACTACTTGCGATGTCCTTGAGTTTCTTTCTACGGGTCTTATTTAACCAGTCTAGATTAAAGTCGTCCATTACTATCAATTCTTTGTTACTGTGCTGTTTAAGGATGTCTGAAAGTGAACTAATAAAACAATCTTTGGCTGTTGGGGGGCGATATACTACAATGACGTTAAAATGCATTTCTGGGGATAGTATCATTTTAATTCCAACACACTCTAGATTGTCTTTATTAATAAGGGGTAATTCTTCAGTTTTTATGTTTTCCTTCACATATATCATGACACCACCTCCTCTCCCACTTTGTCTTTTCTGTATATTTTAAATCCTGGCACATTAATCATAGCAAAAGGAGTTGTAGGTGTTAACCATGTTTCGGTAAGACAAAGGTAGTCCAAGTTAGAGTTTGACAGAAGCTGCTGGATTTCTTCAGTTTTTTGAACAATACTTCTTATATTTATATGTCCTCCGAAAATTCCTTTTGGTTTTAAATTTTCCTCCCACAGTATCTTTGCATGATTGACGGTTTGAAACATCTTAGTGGCATATTGTTTAACAACTGCATTGTTTGTGATTTTAGCTGTAGCTACCGGTGTATTGGTCATATCAGTTTTACTTATCTGCTCCATCTGCTTATTGTCTTTGCCGTCTGTGCTGGTATCGACTGGCTGCCTGTCAGACCCAGGTTTCAGTCTTGGAAGATGATCACAGATGCAATCGATGTCCGCCTGCGGCGAATGTTCTCCAGGTGTATCGCCATCAGCAGGATTACGCTCTTTCCCCGGATCATTCCGGAGCCTCTTCCCCACGCTTGAGCTTGGGCCGCGGGCAGCGGCAACAATATCTCCCTCGGTGTACTCCCCAGGATCCCGGTGTCCCTGCCGCGGTGCAACGCGAGGGCACTCGGGCGGCGCCGTGCTCCTTGAAAAAATGGTCGCCTGATGTTGTTTTGCCATTACCTTGCCATCAGACCTCACAGAGCCCTGCCAGGGAGATGTTGTAGCGGCAGAGCTCTCGGGACAGCAGGGTGGCAGCTCCGGAGCGGAAAAGTGTCTGGACATTCCATTTGGCAACATGGGTCCTCTGACGAAGGTCGATACGTACTCATTGGACGGGGGCAGGCTGGGGTCTGTTACCATGTGGGTCAGTCCGGATTCTTCCTCTAGTCAGTTTTGTAACAAATGAGGTTTCTCCTGGGTGGGTTATTGGCCCCCCGCAGGACAGCCGGTTGGTGGGGCTGCCACTTCACAGTGTACCGGCACACTAGGGTTTGTAGTCAGAGTAGCCCTTCTCCTAGACAAACTGCTTACCAAGGCTGACGTGCCCCTCATGCTGGGGCTATATGACATAGAGGCAAGTCCCCTGGGTGGCAGATAGGGGTTCCCTCCTTTGGGGGGGTTGCACCTGAATAAAACGGAATAGGGTGCCGTGGACCAACATAGCCTAGGAGAGGGACAACTCTGACTCCAAACCTGGGTAGACAGAGCTTGTCAAAATTATCTTGATGTAAAAATTTTTGTCATTTTTCACAGCAATTCTTTGTTTTTGTTTTTTTTTTTTTAAATACACATTTTCATCGCATATAATCATTAAACAAAGAAACAAAAAAAACCTTTCAAGTTTAAATTTTCATGTTATTTTAGTCCAGCTCACTCAAAATGAACTAATAAGTGTTTGATACGGTACTCGGCGCTAAACAGTTCAAGCTCCCTACAATATGTGAGATTCCCTGATAAATGATGTTTCCTTTATCTGTTAAGAACATTTTAACTCCTGAGTGGGTGAAAGAATCACAGAAACACAGAAAAATAGAATAATTTCTACTTTATTACACAGATTAATACACTGAAATTATTCAGAGAATACAGGAAGCATGACAGAGGCGTTACAGTTTGCCTGTTAGTTGGTCAGAATTCATCACTGTAGCAGATTTGAGAGCCACTCCAAACGTTTTTAAGACATTTTATTTTTAAAAGGCACTTACAGGGTGAAGTCGTTTTGACGCACATCTTCAAATAGGAAGTATTTTCTACCAAACTGCACTGAAAATCTGCAGAAGATGGAGTCAGAATAGCTGCTGCTGTTGATGGACGGATGTGTATGAGACAGATTCACCACAATAAACAGCTGATTTTTCACTTTTCAGTGCACTTTGGTGTCATTTCTCCACAAAAAGTGGACACGTACTATATTACAATAATTAAAAAAAAATATACCAGCATCAAATTTCATGAAAAAGGCACACTTTTAAACATTCAGTTCATTTGTAATTGTAAACCTATTTTCTTTTAGGTAATTGCAGAAATAGAGTTAAAATCTCAAATCAAAGCACATTTATTCTTTCGATTCTGATACTGACATGGTAGACTTTAAGTAACATCCAACTAATACTGGTTAAAACTATTCAAAAGTGCTGTTACGTGTTTATCAAAGTGGTCAAATCCAAATCTCAAAAGAGACTCGTGAAATAGGAAAATCTTGCTTTACCGGTGAGGGGTTACCATGGCGACTGATATTCTCAAAATCCAACAATAAGGCACCGTTCAACAGTCGTTTTAGAGACGGGTTAATATATACAGCACATCCTCTTTGTATCTTCACCCACTGGAGACATGCTAATAAGAGTAAAATGCAGATTTTCTGATAAAAATGAAGCCTTCAGCAGGCGAATCCACTGTTCGGCAGTCATCCTGTCATGAAATACATTTCAGCATGTAGAAAACATCTTTAAGACATCACTATGTAAACAATTCGAGTATCCGTCACAGTGTTTCAGCAGCGGGGGGGAGGGGGGGGGGGGGGGGGGGTGTCATGCTGTAAATTGCTATTTTTCATGCCTCTAAGCTGTTCGTCCTGCAGCTTTACGGTTAAACCCTTATGTAGCGAATGTTCATGGAAACACATGACGAAGAGGAATGTAAAGCTGCTGCATCGACATCGGCCTGCACCAACCCAACTTTCCCCTGATATACTGAGGTGATAAACAAAGCTCTGTAGGTACAAACAGTGTCTATTTAGTAGGACTTCATATCAAAAGAGTGGCATTTTTAAGCCAAGGCACAATGAGAATCAGAATCTTTGAATGGAAACAGTTCAATCAACACGTGACGTTTAAAGCACATCGATTATAATCGCTGACTTTTTATTTGTGCCGAAATTTCAATGTCAAATTCTGGAATGCAAACAATCAATAAACCTTTCAAATGTTGGTTAATCGGTTCAACTGTTGATTCCAAACTGAAAAGGAATGAAACAAGGAGCTCCAGAAGAAAACTGAAGATGCTCTGTTCATCTGAAATCCATGAGTTTCAAAACAATAAACAAAAGTAAACTGAATAAAGTCCTGTTTACACCAAAGTGTTTCAAGTGAGAACGCATCGTTTTTGTATTTTCATTTCAGAAAAGTTTCATTTTCAATCAGCAACATTTCGAAAACAGTACCCGTTTATATGGAAACGACAGAAACACTAAAAACAGTTTAGCTAGCATATGGGGCCACTAGTGTGTTCTGTTTGGACAGAAGTGATTGGAATATGGACTGGAACCAGGACAATCTGGACTGGGACCAGCATCAGGAGAATATGGATCAGGACCAGGATCAGGACCAGAGGTATATGGACTGGAACCAGGACCAGGACCAGGACAATCTTGACTGGAACCAGGACCAGGTCCATTGGCTTCGCTGTCTCCATGGAAACCAAGTGTTCTCACATTGTTGCATTTCCCCATTTACACAACAACAGAGTCAAAGCATTTTCAAAAAGTTGCTTTTTCATGCTGTTCACACGACAACGGAGACGAGTTCAGTTTTTGTATTTAGACGTAAATGCAGCTACGAGTCATGAACTTTTTCCTTCGACCAAGAGAAATGGTTGCCTGCCAACATTGTCGCTACCACTGCCAGTTTTGGACACGACCTGGGGGAAATGCTGGCTGGTGGGAAAACTTTGAAAACAAATTGGTTTTCCCAGAGGAATGACGTGAGAATGTCAGAATGTCGCCGTCATCGCTGAAAGGACAGGAAATACCTGGCGTTGTGTTTTTTCCAGGATCCTGATTGGCTGGCATGGTTTCATGCTCCTCATTGCATCGCCCCCTACAGGTCTGGCATGCACATGGTAGCCCTGAACCAGCTTTTCAATGCAGGTCTGGGTAAACGTAGATTCTTTTTTTTTTCCATTAACGTGGAGGGAGAAATATCCGTTTTTGTAAATACCTGGTGATGTTTAAACATGGCCTCAGTGGCTCAGAGCACACAAAACGCTACAAAAGTTTTACGTTTTCACTTGAAAATGGGTAAACAGGTCCCTCATGACGTGTGTTCACCAAGTGGTCAAATAAGATTAATTGAGGAAATAATAATGGGAGTCTAACTAAGATAACTAAGACTTGACATGTGGTAAAGCCATACTCTCAAAGCATAACGGTCAACCTGAACAGGATCATCTGCTGTTGAGACCAAGTCTCTCCCAACAGAGCAAATACATCCACTGTAATTCTGTCAACCACCACTGGAGGGGGCCAGACGGAAGGCTTTCTGCCTCCTGACTCTACCGCTGCTGGAGGAAATGTGCTGCCTGAAGCTGTTGACCCAGATAATACTGCTGGAGGGTCCGTCTGCTTTGTGCTGCAGTCGAACCCACGTGCGAGCTGACCTCAGTCCGGCCGTCTGCCTGTCCGTCCACCGTGTCGTCTGTCCCACCCCCGGGACACTGTGTGCATTGTGGCCGAGGTGGGGTAGAGGGTGGGTGGAAGCCGGCATCATCAGCGTGCCTCCCCCCATACTAGCAGCACCTCCTGGTGGACGGAGCGGGCTGCCGGGTGAGCTTGAAGGACTCGTTGCTGTCCACCTCGGCGTTCTCCAGTGGGGGGATCTGTTTACCTGAGAGGACGGGGAGATCGTGGTCAGACCAGCCCTCCAGAGCCAGGACGGAAACATTAACCCAGCGTGACGAAAACAAAGAAACCTACTGATTTTCTGAAAGAGCTCTTCTACATTCACGGCATTCCTGGCGCTCGTCTCGATGAAAATAGCTGCGATTGATTCAGCAAACTCCTTGGCCTCCTTCATCGGAACTTCCCTGTGAAGGAGACAAGAAGCGGCTGATAAAGTGGGTGAAGTGGCTTCAGGTTAAAGGACACCGACAGAAAACCCACCTGATGTCTCCTAAATCATTCTTATTCCCTGCTATCGCCACTACGATGTCCTCCGGGCCGTGTTCTTTCAGCTCTTTCACCCACTTCTTCAGTGTCTGGAAAGAGTCCTGCACAACAAGAACAAACACTGAAAGAGACTCTGGAGTCCATTTTTGTAGCTAAATGAGAATATGCTCAACATTTTTCTCAGCCTGTGTCATTCCTTCACCGCGTTAAGTTTCTCAAACAAGTTTCCATTAACAGGAACGGAAAGAATGACATTGGTAGGCCAGTGAAGCACGGCGGCTAACGGCCACAGCAAGGCAGTGGAGCTTCACATCAGACACAGGTTTCATTTTATGATTCTTGGAGTCTGTTATCAGGTCTGAAACTGTTACCGCCGCTCTTACCAGTTTAGTTATGTCATAGACGATGACGGCAGCCGCCGAGCCTCGGTAGTACATCGGCGCTAATGAGTGAAACTGAAGAAGAAAAAGAGAGGAAGCAGTCAGTGGCTCACATCAGGTTTCAAGGACACATTTGGTACTACACTCAGAAATATCAACAACTGTGATTCATATAGTTTTCTGAGATTTATGTGCTTGTTTAAAGGAATTGAATTTCCTCTCCGGCTCCAGCCCTGTTTAAGTTACGATCAAGGTTGGTCTAGAGTTTAAAAAAGGAACAGTTCATGGAGCGATTTTCACAGCTGTCTCATATTTTTGCTAAAATGTCTTCAGAGCAACCTTGTGGAGAAGTGTGTGACTGTAAAACATGATGCAAAAAGAAGCCTATTCAATGTTTTCATATAATAAACTGTAACTATAGCAGTGACATTCCAAGCTAAATACTATGAAATTGTGATATTACCATGCAAAACATTCCAAAATCATGTGGGAGGAGGGGAATGGAGTAAGTTAGCTGCTGCTGCTGCTGCTGCTAACGACCCCTCCAGCTAAAACAAAAGAGGAGTTTTTGGAGCTACTTCAGAAGTTTGATCTGTTCCAGCTACAATAAATGACAAGAAAAGCCTGCAGCAACGTGCAACACGCCACAGGAGACGAGGACGGCCTGCCGCCACTGTGACAACTCCAGGTTCCAGAGAGACGCCTCGGCTAATGTCCATCAGGTAAGCTAGGTGGTTAGCTGAAGGAAACTCATCTCAGCTAGCATTATGTGATTGATATAGGATTAGACTGTTAAGATTCTAAGATACTTTGCTTTACTTTGGAACAAATGGGATGAAATAAAACCCGCTGTTGGTCCTTTCGGGATTCCTCGTATCGCTGTGCACATCAACACATTATCTGACTATTTATCTACTTGAATTAATTAAATACTCAAGACAGTAAAAAAAAAAAAAAAAAAAAAAGTGTGACCAGCTCAATTTTTTTTAATGCTCTGAATGTCCAACTTCCAGGAAGTTGAATACTATTGGTTCATTTGGTTTGGGGGTGGGGCTTAGGGGTCTATTTCAGCCACTTGAGTCTCATCAGAGGCCGATTATTCTCACTACATGTGCATATTTTCATCAAGTCACAGCATGTTAGTGGTAATTCTAGTACTTGCTTTAATGTCTTTTCAGTAATATTTCCTATTTCACTCCGAACTCTCACCCAGTGAGCGTCCAGTTGGCTTCACAGGATCCATCACACAGACGGTCAAATGCAGCGAGAGTGTCTTTATCATGTCTTCACACACTAGCAGGAAACATTTGGACAAGATTTTCCATGCTGTCAGAGTATCCAGCTCCACTTCACTGTGACGTCCCATTACCTTTGAACTCCGTATGAATCATCCAGTTTCATGCCTAATAATAACTTTGTGTCATGAGTGCCGCCAACAGTGAAGTGATTGTGTCACTCGGAGCTCCCGCATGCACAAAGTCATGGAAATTTGAACTTTATTTTAGAGAAAGTGACTCAGGGAGTCACGCTGTGTGAACATGAAGCCGGCGCTCAGTAAAGGCAGAAGAACTCACCCGCTCCTGTCCCGCTGTATCCCAGATCAGAAACTTGTGCAGTTCGTTTCCGCACGGCACCGTCTTCGTCAGGAACGACGCTCTGAGGAAACAGAAATGATTTCTTAAAAAAGTACAGGACAAAAAAAAAAAAAAGCTTGTAGCAGTAAACGGAAGTTAGTTTACTGCAGCCGTTGTTGCTGTAGAGGCACAAAAACAGAGGAAAACAGATGATGACGCTTGTTTCGATGACTTCTGTCATTTTGTTGCCTGGTGCATCCCAGATTGTTTAAGGAAGGAGCTGAAGCTTCCTGTCTGCTCTTTCTTTATGAAATGATGTACCCTCATTACTTCCTTCAGTTTGTACGTGCACACATAGCCAATACTCTTCTAACATGACAGCGTGAAGCCGGCCTCGTCTTGAATTAACAGACGGCGGGGCGATCTGACCGGGAGCTGGACCGGTAAAGTCAGACGTTGGGGCTTCGTTGCTCAATGCGATGTGTCACGTCGTCCTTGAGCAACAAACACACTGAAACACATGTTCACCCGACAGTGTGTAGAGGAGTACAAGTGAATAGAAAATGTTCTGAATGTGGTCAGATGTGCTCTCCAGTCCATTTTATTTCATTCGCCCGCCCCCGGGGTGACTGATTCCCCGGTGCCACGCTGTGTGTCGCACTCACCCTATGGTGGGACTAATGTTGTGGTCAAAGTGATCCTGAACGAATCGGCAGACAATGCTGGATTTCCCCACGCCGGTGTCCTGCCAACAGAGAGTCACATGTCAGAGGAGGAGCAGCGCCATGTCAAGACGCTAAAGTCATCTTTCAATTATTCAAAAGTCTGAGGAAGAAGTGAAAACACTGATTGAAATGAGGAATTCTAAACCAAGTCCACTAGATCCTGTTTTCTCCCTGGTTTGTATCTAGAAAGATACGGGTACATTCAATCAATCAATCAATCATACAGTGAAAGGGAGGA
Source organism: Salarias fasciatus (assembly GCF_902148845.1). Taxonomy (NCBI): domain Eukaryota; kingdom Metazoa; phylum Chordata; class Actinopteri; order Blenniiformes; family Blenniidae; genus Salarias; species Salarias fasciatus. Next base: position 7,027,120 of record NC_043762.1, read on the forward strand.
AGCTTTTGTGGACCTCAGCTTGTTAGCTTGTTAGCTAGTCAGTGGGAGAGTGTCCTGAGTGGTTGAGACAGATGTTATCAGAGTTTCCACATGTTATCAGAACTTCCACCAGGAAGAATCACCTATACACCGAAAGACAGGCAGCATACATTTGGAGACTTTTTCCGACTTAAACCAAACACCTAACCTTTTTAAATGGCCCAGATAACAATTAGAAACTTCCTGATTTTTTTTTTCTTTTGCACACTTGATGTGTAAGCAAAGTGAAAACGCATGAATACATGTACAAGAACTTTGTTTTATGAATACACCACATTGTTTATGAGACACTGACACTGAGTGGATTGCCAACGTTCCTGATGTTTGCCTGTTTTTTGTTTAGATATTATAAGTACTTTCCGTTTCTTCAAGTCAAGTCAAGTCAGCTTTATTTATAGAGCACATTTACAGATGGCTTAGCCGCGCCAAAGTGCTTCACATAGTGCAATCGATAAAAATAGACATAAAAAGTGGGTAAAAGTCAAAATTCATAAAAACAATCAATAAGACACATCTTGATCTTAAACACATGAACAAACTAAAAGCAAACTAAGACATAGTTGAAGGCCAGCGAGAAGAGGTAGGTCTTCATCTGAGATTTAATAATCCCTACGGACTCGGCTGCTCGGCTTCTTGTTTGTTTCCTTAATCGCTTTTCATGTTTATGTGCAGTATTTTTTTTAAATGCAATAAATAATGCGTATATAAACGCATAAGACTATCCAGTAATCTTCACTTCTAAGGAAATCTTCAACAGATTTACAAGAAACACACTTTTTTGAGGAAATGCAGCTTTTTAAGCATCCAAGTCCAGTTTACACGTTTTCATGGGGTTTGATTGGTGCTCAGAGTAACTGAAAACGGAACTTTGAGAATGGCTCCTGGGGTGGAACTTTCTAATAACGTTCCATCTACATGGAAACGGGGAAAACACGACTTTTGCTCTGCACATGCTCAGTAGACGGACAGTACGAGCAAAGTTTGTCACGACTTCCCCGTGCATTCCTCCAAAATTTCAGTGTTTCCATAGTTTCCTTATGAACTGGAACTTTTCTGAAACTGAAATGCGTTTTTTACTTGGAACGTTGTGGTGTAAACGGCGCCTGTGGAGGGATGGGAGAACAATGGCAGCTCTTGTCTCAGAGCAGCAGATAGGTGAGGCCTGGACGACCCTGAACTGAACGGAAAAACAAGCCTGTTGTTGAGCGTGACAGGGGCGGCATGCGGCGCGTGCACGGAGGGGGGGTGGGGGTCTGCGGCGGATTCTAAAAAAAAAAAAAAAAAGACGCAGCGACGTGATTTGCTGACGCAGCCCAAAAAAAAAGTAACGGTCCGGCGGTGACGTCACGGCCGATGAACTGTCAGATCCTTCCGACAATTAAAATAAATAAAAACCTCACGGTCATGAAATCAGACGAGACGCGAGACACGGATTAAACCGCCACGATGAGAGTCAACTCACAAACTCCAGCCGGGAACATCTCCGACTGAACTCAGGAAATCTTTACGAAGTCCCTGAGTTCACATGAAATCGGCACTTTTCCTGCTGATGTGTTGTTTCTGGTTAGTTCCCCCCGCAGACGTACAGGAATTCACACACACACGCACACACACACACACACACACACACACACACACACACACACACACAAACATCTTCCACTCACCCCTAAAAGACAAACTTTGAGCTCCCTGATCGCCATGCTGAGTCCCGGGCGCCGTTCAGACCATCGTCCTTCGGGCCCTTTGTCTCGTCATGCTTGAAGGAGGTTTGATATTTTCCTCCTCCGCTCGGTGAGGAGACAGACCCAGCCCCGGAGACACACACGGACAGAGCGCGTCCACCCGAGACCAGCGCGCGGCCGTGCGTAAAGAGCGCATCGCGCACAGCACGTCTTCCGCTGGAGAGCGAAAATAAAATCCCTCTTCAGAGGAGAAACGCGACGTTTCACCTCGACGTTCACAGCCTCGAAAGGGTCCGGAAAAAGCAATAAGCTGGCGAGAAAAGGCGTGAAGATGGAGTGAGATGGATGGACTAGATGAAGCGGCACAAATGTGTTTTGCGCTTTTCGTTTTTTCACACAAAAAGACGCGAATCTTCATTTTGTTCAACATGAAAGTGAAGCATATAACTGATAACAGACGGAAAACTGGAGGGAGGTTTGTAATTCCTCCCACTGCAGTCCGTTCTGTGTTATGTCCAGGTATACAAGTCACAAAACAAATAATCTAGACGATTGTTTCTGTTTACATGTGTTCAGAAAGCTGGGTGGACGTATTTAGTCTGTATTAAACATTAAAATGTTTAGTTTGGCGTTGTTTGTTTAGTAAGTGCGATAAAAATCCTCCTCTTCTCCAGAGAAACGCGCTGAAACAACCTAAATGAACCACTAACTGAAGGAAGACGCTCTTTGGATCCCAGCCTGAAGCGCGAGGCCTCGGCAGACTGGACCGAGCTCAGAATGAGCCAACTCAAACTCTGATTGGCCGCTCTGCCTGCTTGGACTTGGGATTAAGATTTAGATGTTTAGCAACATTCAGACAGATTAAGTGAAACAGATCATTGAGGCCGTGCCACGAAAAGCGCTGATATCTTATTCTGCTCTGATTTTTAGCATTTCTGTGTCCAAACGAATGAACCAACGTAAAGCAGACGCTGTGTGAAGGGCAGCTTTACAGCAGGAGTTTACTCTGAAACTTCCTTTGCTGACATCCGGCTGTGTGTTTCCGTTTGTCTCCACTTCATGAAGACTTTCCAAATAGGGAACCAGTAAAAAAAAAAAAAGAAAAAAGAAAAAGGAAAGTAGGGTGGTTCCGCTATCTCTTTAAAGACCCCACCTCCCTCTGCCCTCAAAATGGATGCAGGGTTTGATTCACTGACTGAAAAGTGACTTGAGAGCAGTTTCAAAGGGAAGAGCCGGAGATGAAAGCTCCAGATTGACACTTTATTCTTCACAGCATTGATCCTGTCTGCAACAACCAGTTACAAAAAGCCTGGAACGATATGAAAATAAGCTCCGGGGAGGTTCTGAGCTCATCAGGCATTCAGCCGCTTCCTGATCAATAACCACATGAGATTGCTTCAATCCGCCCAGCAGCTGGGCCAGTAACACAAACACAAACCATACACATCAATAATAATATTAAAAAAAAAAAGAAACACATGAAAAAAAAAATAAACACAGGAGCTGAAAATACGGTTCATTTTACAATAATATACAGAAACAGGTTTGAGGAAGTCGGACCGCGCCTCTGCTTTTCATGGATCACATGTGAAATGATTAACAGGTTGTTGATTTAGTTTGTTATGTGATGAAGAACATCACTTAAAAACAAAACAGCACATTTAAATACACAACAGAATCATCACAGACTCATTACGGCGTCCTGAATCAACCTGCTGCTTTACGTTCTGAGGCAATAAGTGACTTTTTGCTGTGTGTTTAATTGCCGTTTTACACTTTCGTTGTGCTGCAACGTTTCTGTGCATCTGATGTCCAAAGAAAAGAAACTTTTACAATAAATTCAAACATTTATTCATATATTACTAATAAGCCATCACATAAAATAATCATATTTGTCGGTTGGTATTCTTCTGAACACCTCTTAAATATATAATCTATAGGCTAATGTTGATGGATGGAAGAGCTTTGGGGTTAGTGGTTCTCTGGGGAAGCCCCGCCTCTTCAGGGGAAGCCCCGCCTCTTAAGCTATGGCACAGTGTTCTCTGTTCATGTTGGGAAGGGACACAGTGGACAACAGAGATTATATCAAGTCAAATTACATGAAAAATAAACTTTCTGCACATGGTTCCCCCCCAACCCCCCCCTCCTCTTCCTCCTCCTCCTCCTCTTCCTCCTCCGTACAGTCTTGTCAAGGCAGTCCGAGTCTCGCAATGGAAGCCAGCTGCAGGCGACTCGGATCCTAGCGTTTTGTGTTTTGAGCGGGGAAATAAAGAAACAAGCGGATGGACAGAATGAGAGTCCTTGGCGGCCGCTGGACGGACACGGCGGCGTGGGACATGGAGCGCTCACACGCCGGCGTCTCTCCGGTCTTTGCTCGGCGACGGTTTCGAGGGATCCTTCGCCGCCTTCCCGTTGGCCGCCGCGGCCGTGTCGGTGGCTGCGGCGGCGGCTGCGGCGGCGGCCACGGCGACGGAGCGTTTGGGCTGCTCCTCGCTGCGCGCCTCCGGGCTGGGCTGCGGGGGCGGAGCCTGCTCGGCCGGCGGCTGCGCCGTCACTTCCTGCTGCTGCTGCAGCTTGTGGCTCTGCAGCAGGCGGAGCTGAACGCGCAGCTCCAGGATGGCTTCCTGCTCCTCGTGGATCGCCTGGTTCAGGTGCGTGTTTTTGTTCTGCGGGGCGACAGGAAGCGAAACGCCGTTCTTAAAGACCGCTTCAGAACGGTTCACTCTGATTGGCCGACACGCGGCGAACGCTTTCCCACCTCCAGTTCCTCGTTCTGCTTCTGCAGATCTTCCAGGATCATCTGCAGCTCCTCCTCGTCCTCGCTCTCACTCTCGCTGTCGGAGGAATACTCCTCCGTCTCGCTGCGGCCCTGCTGCCGGCTGAGGACGAGCGAGCCGCCGGGTTACCGTGCCGCTCGCCGTGACCTTCGCCCGCTCTGCCCCGCGTGTCTCCTTACCTCTGGATGTCTGCGATCTCGGCCCGCAGCCGCTCGATCTCCTCCTTCTCCGTGGCGATCTGCCGGCGCAGCACCTGCTCCAGAGAGATCAGCTCCTCCTGCTCCGTCAGGATCTCGTTCTCCTGATGGGAGACAGGAAGTGGAGGCTCGTCGCGTCGGGGGAATTTCACCTCAACCCGTCCCCGTGCGGACCACCGACCTGGGCGAGCAGGAGGTTGATGACTTCCTCTTCATTCTCGGTCATTTCCTCCTTTGAAACGTCTTCTTTGGACAGACTGGCGATCTCCTGGGCGATTTTACTCTCACACTCCTGAATCCGCAGTGAGAAAGGAGGCATGATTCACCTCAGAGACTTCCGATGCGAGCCCTAATCTCCAGACTTCGCTCGAGCTGCAGATACTGAGGCTGACGCAACAGTCTGCTCACAAAAACAACCTCCGTGTGTTAATTAAATTTTAAAACCTACTGATCAGTGCTTTCCATAGCGTAGCACGCCGAGGTGTGTTTACCTGACGCTTGGCCTCCCTCAGCTTGCGTTTGAGAGCCGTCAGGATTCTCTGGACCTCCCAGAGTCGCTCCTCTTTGGACAGGTCCTTCACTCCGGCCTGCAGGTCCCGGTGCAGGCAGTTCAGGAGGAACTCCTGAAACATTGAGGTTAAAGGTCGTTACGGCACGGCGGCGAGCTTCACATGACAGCTGGTGTCGTTTACCAATAAACACAGAGGAGAAACGAAACGGACGCCGACCTGCCGGCGGATCTCCTCCTTGATGCTCTCCTGGGTTTCGGGCAGAACCGGCATGGCGGCCATGTTGGACCAGCGGAGGGGCCGCACCACGGGCTTCAGCACCACGTCCCCGAACAGCTCCCGTACGTGGGTGAAGAAGACGTAGAGGACGCGGTTCCCGATCTGTGAAGCACCGGAAGCGAAGCTGAACTCCACTGAAATGTCTGCATGTTTATTTATCCCCCATTAAACTGACCCAGAACCCGACTCGCTAGCTGAGAGGAGTGTGTATTTAGCGTTCCTGTGGGTTCTGCTGCCGCTGCCGGCTGTTTAAATAGGCCAGTGGCAGAGGAGTTCCCTGTGGGAGTAAATTAACTAAACTGGGGCACGGTTTCAGAGATGAACGGCGGAAACTCGCCAGGTTCTTTCTGTTCAGAGACACGAGACCGAGTCGACGCCGCTGTTCTTTTCCTGACCTGTATGGTGGGATTGAGGACGATGGAAATGTTCTGGATGTTCATCTTGGTGTCGGCCTCGCGGGCGATGACGTGGTCCATGTGCGTGACGAGCCAGGAGAGGAGCAGCCGGCTCTCCGCCGGCACGTCGGCCAGCAGCCTCTGGAACTCGGCCACCTTCTCGGCCTCCGCCTGCCGCCCGCAGGCGTCCTCGAAGCGCTGGGTCAGGTCGCGGCCCAGCAGGTTCTCGGGCAGCTCGCGGAGGTACTGCTTCAGCAGGCTGGCCACCGTGTGCGGGTCGTACTCCTCCAGGCAGGGGCACTCCTCGCGGTCGTACGCCGCTTTCAGCTCGTCCACCTTGGACTTCATACCTGAACAGAAGCCTTCATTAACCCTGCGTCCGGAGCGGGGCGTCGAACCTGCGGCGCGTCTCCTACCTGACACCCGGTAGATGCCCTCACACTTCATGCCGTAGTTTTCGATGTAGTCCACACACTCCCTGAAGATGGCGGGCAGCTGCAGGCCGTCGTACAGCGCCGTCCTCTTCACGGCTTCGGCCAGGGGGGCTCCGAAGATGGGCCTGAAGGTGGGGGTCTCCACGGGGACCGGCTCCGCCTCCGCCGTCGGCTTCTTCTTCTTCTTCTTCTCCTTCCACTGCTTGACCACGTCGGCGGCCGTCAGGTCTTTGGACTTCTTGTCCTTGGCCTTGTCCTCTTTGGGGCCCTTCTCCTTCACTTTGAAGTCCTTCTCCTTCTTCTTGGAGAAGCTGGGCTTCTTGAACACGTGGATTCCTTTGGAGCGCTTCATCTTGGACGGGCTCTCGGCTTCGTCCGCCGAGCTGTCCTCCTGGAAAGCGGCGTATCCCTCCGCTGAGAAGATGAAGGGAGAGAGAGCGGGTTAGAGACGAGGCAGAGAGACCCCCGTCTGTCTCATGTTTTACTGCTACGACTGAACATGGAAGAGAAGAAGCAGGAAGGGAGAGAGAGAGAGAGCGAGAGATGATAGCAGAGGAGGGGGAGAACGGGGAGTTGGAAAAGAGGTCAGCCACTGATTTAGCAGCTCCCGCTGCGTCTCACACCTTCTCTTCAGAACACACCGAGGAAATAAATACAGGACTGATCGAAACGCATCGAGTCGACTCGTTGTAGTGTCAATCTCTTTCAATCATTCCCAGCAGGAGGAGACACACCTGCACTGAGCTCTGTGGGAGAGTCCTGAAACCGTCAACCTCCTGCTCTCTCCCACAATGCACTCATATCCAAACTAAATCCAGACATGTCTCACCACTGCGAGCAGAAAGCAGGACGTTCTCACTAATAACGGCGAGACATGAAAACATCACTGCTCTGGAAGCAGCTTCCTGGTCTGAACTCCCTGATCTGCAGCAGCGTTTAGATCCCAAGTGGGAAACGATGTTGATACAGTTCTGTCTGCACAAAATAGTGTGTGAGAAAACGGACATTTTCATCAATCCAAAACCTGCAGGAAACGTGACGGATCAGCCAAGCTAATCCAGAGAAAAGTCTTTTAGTCAGACTGCTGTTTCCCAGTACAGTAATACACTGACACACCTCCAAAAGTCAAACTTCTGTCCTCCTACGACAATCGGGTTTTGCATATTTCACCACATTGTTCTCAACCCCCCTGACGACAGCCCTGTAACAGCCACGCCGCTCATTTCTTACTCCTTTTCTCCTTTTTCTTGAACTTGTTCTTCTTCTTGCTGTGCTCCTTGTCGTCGTCGGAGACGTAGGCGTCCGGCGGCTCGTGGTGGTGTCCATCGTGGGGCGGCGACGGCTCGCCCGTTCGGTACAGCCCGGGGAACTTGGTGGGGCTGATCTCCTCGGAGCTGGGCGTGCGGGCCACGCCGCCCGGGTGCTCGGCCCGCCGCTGCTCGGCGGGGCTGCTGCTCGGGGGCAGGAAGCACTCGGTCATGGCTGCTGCGGCCTCCTCAGTCCTCACGGGGACATCATCTCTCCATCACACCTGAGGAGAAGAGAAACGTCAGTGAGACACGATGCGCAAAGTTTCATGATGGAAGGAAGGATGGAGTCTGTCATGATCTGATCAAACTTTACAGCCAGTCAGGCCGCCGTTATCAGCAACTTCACTCGAATTCCAAACTTAACAGAAAATGACAGAAAACAGATTGTACAAAACATGGAAGAAAGAGGAATTCACCATGATTTAAAGGAATTAGTGTCTGCTTTGCCCTCGAGAAGGGCCGTTTCTTTATTAAGAACTAACTTACTAGATTAAACCTAATAGATTATAGATAATTTGGGCCTTTTATTTTACACTTGGTTAATTCAAAATGATATCGAACCTGATATATTAAGATTTGGTCCTCAGGTATGTAAAAACAACTGGTCTCGCCATTGATTTGACTGCTGGTGGGTCTGCCTCGTGCTTGTTATTTTCTGGGTATTTTTCTTTATTTATTTCACATCTATATTTGTGTTTTTCCCTGTTTATCTGTATGTACATGTGGGTGAGTGGGCATGTTTATTGCTCTTGTTAAAATTGATAGAAATGTTCTTAAAAAATGTGCATGGCTGAAAAAAAGGCAAAAAAAAAAAGTACATTTCCGTGTTGTTCAGTGTCTGCCCTTTAAAGGATTAGCCTTCTGATTCTTTGAATTCTCACTGAGGAAATCAGTTTGCAGAAAATAACATTATTGAAGTAATCACATGGTTACATAAACAAAACAAGAACAGCAATACTCAAACTTTTTTAAATAATGTACTAAGGTGGCAGCTCAGTTTAAGAAAAAATAACTTTGTCTGCATTTCAGAAACCATTTTAGCAAAGTTGATACAAAACAAAGTATTTTGAAGTTGCAACACCATGTCTTTGACAAAAAAATGAATAAAGTGTAACATTAATATTTACCCAGCAGATGGGGCTCTGTCATACAAACATCTTCACATCCTCTCTGACACTTCAAAAACAAAAACTGCAGACCCAAGGTGGATTAATTCAGACAGATATTACTCTCAATGCATTCGTTTCCATCATCGAGACGTCTGTATGGTTGAGCTGATGTCGAGTTAAAACCAGAATAGGAACTTTAGTGCTCAATTTGAGAAGTTGATCAATAATTGTCACGCAAATGTTGTTCTAAATAGTCCTTTTAACTGTGAACGGACGCTCATATGGGTACTGTAGGCTATAAAACAACCGTGTCAAGAGTTAAAGAGGTGTCAAAGATGAGGTGCTGCAGGTCAAAATAGGAAAATATATAATTATCCATCTGTTTATTAAGAATATCTTCGTTTTCTGACGAAGAGTAAACCTGTGTTGAACCTTAATCCACCTTCGCTTTGGGAGATTAACCTCGCCAGGCCCTGTGTCCACACAAAAACATCCTAATTCAAACATGTCGACACTCGGCTGTTCGTCCGTGACTGCGAATTTACTGATTTTAACCGTATTTTTCATTCCAGACGTGTGGAAGTGTTGCCCTGCTCTGAATGGGCCCATATGCTAACGCTAGCGGCGCTAGCTGTTAGCCAGCCTGTTCCGTCGCGTTAAAACCTCCCGATTCACCCAAACATCACCAGTGTGACACGTTGAACTATCTGCGCGTATTTAAACCTGTCTCGAGTCTGGTGTGCAGGAGTTAAAGGTGCAAAAGTGAAAAGGTGAGAAACTTTACCAACAACTGTCCCGTTCGGTAGCACAGCAGCTTCCGCTTCTATGTGTACTAAATAAACGCCTGTGCGCATGCGCAGAAGTACAAGTGCGTGACGGGAAATGTAGTCACAGCGCTCAGAACTTCCTTTTGGAGTTCTGTCACGCAGATTCACACATTTTCCAGGGTTTTTGTAGGGAAAAAGTTATGAAGACTGTCCAGGCTGCAGAGTTATTTCCATCTCAAGTGTTTTTAAAAGCAGCTGCAGCCTAAATTTGGAGGAAACCACTTGCTATTCGCAACCGTGTGTACTTTCCCCAAAGCTGCGGTTGCACGCAGAAGGCTGGCAGTCATCAGGACATATGAAACACATTAGCCCTCTGATCTCTGTTGGCACCGGCTGCTCCGAGCCACACAGCTGCGGCGGCAAAACCAGGCCGCGATTCAATATCATAAAAAAGAAAAAGAGAAAAGACAAGGTCTCATTGTGTGTCTGGTAGATGAGTCTGTGCATGCCAAGTGGGAACATAATCAGTGATAGGGCACCCTGCTGCCTTTTTCAAAATGTGCTGGCATCACAAAGAGCATTTGTGTCAGGCGGTGAGAGACTGGCATCAGAAAATGTTCCTTTCTTCTCTCTTTTCGCTCGCATGAGACGGTCAGTGAGCACACCTGTGGACCAGAATGGTATAATAACAACTCTGTTTCCCCAGGAAATGATGCGTTTCCTGACTCGGGCAATTCCAGGCTCAGATGAGAGCGGGAGACAGGCCACTGAGAATAAACCTTTACCTTTTTCACCCATTTTATCCCCAAAGCAAAGATAATAAACAGAAGAAGAAACAACAGGTCATCATGTCAAACCACCTCTTTTTTATTTGCCATGAGACTGGGATTTAGTGGATCATAATTGTAAAAATATTTATATATACCTCTAGTAAAAAAAAGACACTATTGAAAACATCTAAAAATATACAGTGAGAAAATAACAGCAGAAAGAAACAATTTGCAGGGGTGGGAGGAGGGATGTTGGGCGTATTTTACAAGGTAAGTGAGGAATGCTAACACATAACAGTCATATTTCCCTCTGCGCTCAGTCCTGTGGGGCGGCCCAGACGTTTGGTGCCGATACGTGCGCCTCAGAAGAGGCAGTTCATGCACTTGACGTCCTTGCTGCCGTAGTCCACGCACTCGGGCCCGATGCACTGGCAGCAGGCGTTGTGGAACCAGCGGTACTTGGATCCTCCCATGGACTCGCAGTACAGCTTGCACTGACGGATGGACACGCAGTCGTCGAAGTACACCACCGTGCACATGTTCTCTGAAAAGGAGCGCACGCAACGGAGACGTGAGTCACACACATCCAGTAAAAGTGCTTTATAAAAACAAGCAATTACCTTCCAACCTTTACTTGAAGGGTGAGGTAAGTTTGTTGCCTAATACTAAAACGGCTCCACATGTTTTGGTTAGCTTAATGAGTTACCTCTTCAGCTCCGCTTTTACGGCTTCATAGCAAACAGCAGCCATCACCCAGCCAAAACAACCACAAGAGAACATGAAGGCCGGGGCAGCGGAGCAACAGTTTGAGTTTTAACCCAGACCTCTCTGGATCAGGGAAAACTCAGGACTAACATTGAAATGAGGAATCTGACAGGAGCAGAAAGTTTTGCGCTCGGTGTTCCTCATCCTCTGTGACTCATTGAAAATCTTTATTAGTCATGTGGAGTTGACGCAACTGCGCCGCAGGAGCTCCAAAACGGCTGAAAGGACACAGATCATCAAGCTCCAAGACTTTTTTCTTAAAATATACAGATGAGACGAGTCATTTTTACATGTTCACGACTTTCGGCCTTTAAATCAGGACGACTCGGTCACTCTTACACTCTCCTATAGTGATCTCATTTTAAATTTCTAACAATCTTTTCAGTTTTTGGTTCAGTATAAGTCTTGTTATTGATACAGAGTGTCATTTTTTTAATGTAAGGAATGAAACAATCTCTTGGGCCGGTCGGTACCTCGGGTGTCGTAGCTGGCGTGGATGCTGTTTCCGGGCACCGACACGTTGTGCGGCTGGCTGTCCAGCGACTCCAGGAAGGACACCAGGTTCTCGTGGTGCGACAGCTCGTCGGCCACGGGGAAGGAGTCCACCATCATGTTGATGGGGGCGTCGCCCTCCGTCAGGGCGCGGAAGAGCGAGGGGATGGGGCGGTGCAGCTCCTCCACGGTGCTCTTGGACGTGGCCGGGGAGTCGCTGTAGTTCTTGGGGTTGCACATCCCTGATGGAGAGAATAGACACATTTTTTCACGCTTTCAGGAAACAAATTCTCTTTTAAAACCACCGAGGAGCAAGTGGTGTGCAAACAAATACAATAAACACCAAAATATGAACTCCAGGGTGGGAAGGTAAAAGACTGAGCACCGAAAATGACAGTTAGTTATAATTCATGTTAGTTCTAATTTAATGATAGTTCTAATTTAATCAGGGAATCTCAAAGTTTTTACATTAACTCTGTATAATGTGATGAAACTCAGAAAAACCAACATTCAACCAACCAACTGCCCCTTAACATGCAAATTCATCCTCCCATCCCAGCATATTCACTCAATCAGACAGAAATTTTAACAGTAGAAACAGTAAATTAAATAAAAAAAAAAAAATAAAATAATAATATTTGACTTTGGCACATGAATTATTGTATATAAATCAAACATATTTGAAAGTGTTTATTTTTAATTGGAATTGTCTTTTTGTCTTATAAAAAGTAAAAACTTCCGTGCACATTGTAAACATACTGACACTGAAATTTTAAAAGAGTTTAATAAAATGTATAAAAACTTGAGCAATAAATATAACAGGAGGTAGAAAGTTTAAAAGAGAGAAATAAAATGTCTAAAAACATTCAAGTCAGTTTTTACATTTTTCCTTTCAGCTGTAATGAACCGTTCACTCCAGAAGTGACAATAATTGAGCTCATAAGTGTGTGTGTGTGTGTGTGTGTGTGTGTGTTCTGTGACGGATTGTCTGAGGTGTGACCTGCCCTAATCCGTAGTCAGCTGGGATAATCTGCAGTGACCTCTGACCCTGAGCTGCGAAGCTGGACGGGGTGTCATGTACGACATGTTCACAAACGTCTCACCGTTCACCATCCGTTTCCATGACAACGGTGCTCAAAAAGCAGCTTCATGGAAACGACTTAATAACAAGGTGGAACTTTTCGAAAACTCCCCGTCTCCATGGAAACGGATAAAAACAAGTACAACAAGAACAAGTTTACATTCACCGTCAACTCAGAGGCATTGTTTGAAATATAACACACACACACACACACACACACACACACACACACACACACACGACCGGCGGAGTGTTTTCCACATGTTTCCGCGCCGCTCCGTCAAACCGCACCACCCTCAGAAGACTCTCGTCTCAATTAAGGCCTTTTTTAACACTTCATTTCATTTCCAGATACAGTAGCTCCCCCGGCGGAGCGCCTCTTCCTCCGATACGATCTGCCCCAAACTTTCACACCAGTCGGAGCGAATTACTGCTAATGGGAAAATCATTTAATGGGGAATGGAGTTTGACAGAGGAATTGGATTACAAACCCCGGCTCCAGGCAGAGCCAGAGCAGCTGGTTTAGATAAAACGTCCACATGGGTCCTCCCTCTGTCCCCCCCCCCCCCCCCCCCCCCCCTGTCCCCCCCCCCCCCCCCCCCCCCCCCCTTCCCCTCTGAAAACACACCGTCCTCTCCCGGCGCTACTCCTAACCACTCGCAGACACACACACTTCAAAGCAGACCCACTCGGAGCTGTAAGAAGGAAGCAGGCACGGAGGAGAAACAACATCTGCCCAGCTGCAGCGGCGAGTCCGCCTCGTCCGCCTCGTCCGCGTTACAGAGCGTCAGCAAAACCAGAAGCAGTATCTGTGTGTCACAGCTGATCTGAGAGCAGGGAGTCGAACCGGGGCTTATGGGTAACGGCCCGTCGGCGCCGCGGACGGATCACCCCCGAAGCGAGACGGACCGAAGGAGCAGGAAGAACCCCCGAGGAGCCGCGGCGAGTGAGATAAACAACCTCAAGAGCAAAGAGAGAGACGGCGAAGGCAGAGCGGCCTCCAGACGGAAAAACACCGAAACGACGGAATAAATCACTGAAAAGACACGAGAGTCAACAGGAACCGAGACGGTCGACAGTCAAGACAAAAGAAAACAGCAGAATGAGGCACAGAATGACCACAAAGACACAAATACGACCAAAAAAACACCCATGACAGACTGAAACACGACCTCAAAGAGCATCAAACAAGACACAGTAACAGAAAAACCGTCTCTCAGTCCGTCTGACAGTCATTTAATCGGTTGGAGATGAATCCGTGGTCCAGCGGCGGTTAAGACGCTCTGACCTTCACTTCTGTTTCTACTGTGCTGAAAATGAACCGTGAGCCACGAGACGACCTGGAAATTTATCTACTGGATGAAGTTTAAAGACGGACTGCTTCAATTCAAATCAGTAGAAAATCCAGTTTTGCTCTTTTTTTTTTAATATGCTTTAACTTTTATGGTATTCATTAACAAAATAAAAACATTGAAATATCAGCATTTTACCCATAAACCCCTCCTCCCTCTCCTACTGACCCGGTTCTCCTCCTCTCCTGGGGTTTTTCAGCCTCCTCCTCTGAACGGCGGAGTCGACACTCCCCTCTCGCTGTTTTCCACTTTCAGAAATCCGGATGTTTTGCCCCCTCACACCTCGCCGTGCCCCCCTCTCCTCTCCTCTCCTCTCCTCCCCTCTCCTTCCTCCTCATCCTCACCCTCTCCTCCGGAGGGCTGGGTGGAGATCTGGCTTCGCTCAGTTGGCACTCGTCTCGTATCGCAGCAGAAACACGACGGACACGGAGTCGCGTTTCTCAGCGAGGTGACGGAGACACGAACAAGACTCCCGAGGAGAGCAGAGAGGAGGGAGGCCTGAAGCCTTCATCACAAACGGCGATACTGAAGGATGCAGGAAACTAGAGCCACAGGAACCTTTAAATTTAAAAGTTTTTTCTTTTGATGAAAATGTCTAAAAGTGACAGAATCAACATAAATCGGAGTTGAATGAAACCTTCTGGTGTTAGACAGTGAAACGTCTCACTGTTTTGTCTGCAACTCTCAAAATAATTCAATAAATCTATGTTTTCTGTGAAGTTTTCATCATTTTCTCGGCAGCTTGACCGGTTTGGAGCCCCCCTCCGGCCGGTTTTGGCCCGCAAGCCTTATGTTTGACACATTTAAGCTTAATCATGAAACTATTTGTCTCATTTTTCTGAAGTTATTTCATTGAACAGATAAATCATGTTTTTGTGTTGATGCTGTGTGGAATCAACATGGTAGAGATTATTTCAAGTTTAAAGAAAAAAAAATTGAAATAGATGTTTTAAACTTTGACTTAAAAATGATGGACTATCACTAATAAATTCAACCTAAGTACAAAAACAACATGATTCACACACCGTTCAGCTCGAACTGTTGATTTAGAGGCAGAAACAAACCAAACTGAACTGATTTCTTCCCCAGATGCTCCAGCGTCTCTCTGACGGACCTTTTCTTTTTCTTTTTCTTTTTTTTTAAATAAAGCAGGGGCCTGAAGTCCTCCCCGCGTCTGCCCGACCGGCTGCCGGTCCTAAAAGACGCCGCTCACCCACGCAGTCGCAGCACTCCTCCCACAGGTTCCCCAGACACAGCATGCACTCCTTACAGCAGGAGCAGTTCCCGTCGGACGGGCGGCACTGGCACAGCTCCTGCAGGGGGCGACACACAAACAAACAAACAAACAAACAAACAAACAGGTCAGACGAGCTCGGAGCATCGGGGACAAACTGACCAACAGCGTTTATTCCTTCAGACATTTCAGGATTCCTGCAGCTGAACCGGATTCTGAAGGAAAGGAGAAAAGCTGCGTCCGCTTTATTTTTAAAACTGAAGAAGAAGAAGAAAAAGACTCCAGTTCCGCTTCGCCGACCTCGGTTTGGCTTCCCGACTGAAAACTGCTGCATGGAGGGAGAAACTCAACTCGGCTCCTTCTTCAGTGTTTTATAAAAGAAGAATGTTGACTAAACAGGGGCCAGGGAGGGGGCGGAGCTTATTCCAGCCATCAAGGTCAAAGGTCAAGTGCACCCGGGGTCACCAAAAAACCAGCGGAGGTGGGTGGAGGTTCAGCGCTGACGGCGCAGGCTTCCCCGTTACGAATACGATGAGGCGCGATGGGAGGACGAGAGACGAGTTGAGACACGGAGAAGCGACCCGCCGCTCCGCCGGGTCCCGACACGTCCCGCTTCCACGTCACTTTCCTGATGGCTTCACATCACACGAGGATTAAAGGGCGGCGGCGCCGAGCGACACGCCTCCAGAAGAAGAAAACGCTTTTATTCCAGGCTGCGCCGTGAGACGAGGAAGTCTCCAGACGCTTCATCTGTCAGGCTTCCTGCAGCCGATTTAAAGTTTAACGTAAACACTCACACGACCACGAAGTGAAGAGAAACGCATGACTGTGAGCGGCGGCCACGGCGTTACGTCACCCGGCTGCATGTTGACGCAGCTGTTCGCTCGCCGGTCTGCACCGTCTGCCCCGAAAACCACAAGAATCTCAAACAAATCCAGCTTTAAAGCCAGATCTGCCCTGAAAACCAGAAGAATCCTGCTTGAAAACCATCGAACACGCATCAAATGTGTCTGATTCGAGGGCAGAAAGATTAAATAGATCAGATCTATTGAATTAAAAAAGGAAATGTGACTGAAAACACAAGGAAATTAAACTTTTTAAAACACTTTCAGGTCTATGAATAATGACATTCTACTGTTTTCTGAGTTCCGGGAGTAAACAAGCGATTTTAACCAGAATTGAACCGAAATGAATTCTGCGGTTTTCAGTTCGGGACGTGATTCAGTTTGACGAAATGTTTTGAAGGAGTTTCTGCAGGAAAACGTGACCCTGAAACCCCGAGATGTGGGTGAAAAGAGGCTCCCCTGCCCCCCACCCGCCCCCCCTCGCCCCCCCCCTCGCCCCCTCTGAACACTGAACAGGGAGCACATTCCTCCACGTCAAGGTCAGCGCCACCGGGGGGAGGAGGGGGGGGGGAGAAGAAAACACCTGGAGAGCAGAACATGCCCCCCCCCCCGTTTATATCGAAGCACAGCCCTCCTCGTGCACGCCGGCGGCCCCTCCTCGTGCACGCCGGCGGCCCCGGGCTGACTCACCAGGGAGGGATTTGAAAAACCACACGCCGCTCGCTTAAACACCGGCTTCTCCGTCCCGGACCGCCGCCGATCGGCCTCCCATCCCGCCGGTAATTACGCCTCTG